>NW_028318754.1:989166-1180000 GCF_062004578.1 Staurois parvus
TCCCACAGAAGAGCTGGCACCAGGGCATGGCGTTGTCAACCTCTGCCCACAACAACCAGCACCGCAGGAGCTACAGGAAGAGGATGCAATCGGCACCTCACAACAGCAGCTTGAGCTGATGTCCGTGGATGAGACTACAGCCACCACCTGGATACCCCAGGGATGCTGGGCAGTTGGCCCAGATCCCCCAGAGCATGATGGAGTCCGCCCAGCCACCCTGTCTTCTCCCCAGCGGCTGAGAGGACTTCAGGGAGAAGGACCAGTCCGTACTTCTCCCCAGCGACGGATATGTTCTACGGGAGAAACAGAGGTTGGCTGGGTGAGTAACTCTTGGTGTGGGACAATTTGCGTGGGGTACTGTGCTGTGTGGGTGCTGGCATTGAGGGACTGGAGGTACAGACTAACTTCAGAGTACATCCATCTGGGATCTACTCCTGCGTTAGTCTCCTGCCGAAAGGGGAGATATGTGACGGGAGTGACTTTTGGGGGTGGGGGACCCCTGTATCATCTTCCCAAATTCTTATGTTTAACACACTCTGTGCCTGTTAAGGGGTACAGGGTGTGAATGTGAATGGGAATGTATATTGTGTATTGGTGTGTTTTCCTTTATTCTCTGCCATGTGGCTATCCATTGTCCTCTGCCATGTGCTGCATCCCATTGTTCTGTGTCTTGGTTGGCGGGGGTGTTTCCTGTAGCCCTTCCCACTGATGGGGTGGGCTGATGATATGTTTCCTGTAGCCCTTCCCACTGATGGTGCGGGCTGATGATGTGTTTCCTGTAGCCCTTCCCACTGATGGGGCGGGCTGATGATGTGTTTCCTGTCCCTGGTTGTGTTTCCCCGCCCTGTGTATATATCTTGTGTGTAAGAATAAAGGAGTTGACTTCCTGTCTTACGAAAAGTCAGGTGCTGTCTATTTTCTGCATGATCAGCGGATTTGTGTTCGGACAGGGAAGCTGCAGTATAACGGAAAATACCCAAGTGCGGTCTGGGGTCCAGGTTCCGTTACAAAGTGAAAGGCCCAAAGAATAAAAAAATGGTCTAGATCTCTCTATTAATAAAAAGTTCCTATCTTTCAGGGTCACTTCTGATATAATTCTTTCCAGATCAACATCATTATAGCCCTTTTCTATAAATCTGGAATTAAGGAACTTGGCCTGTTCCAAAAAATCTTGAGTACGAGTGCAATTACGCCTCAGACGCAAAAATTGACTCTTTGGTACAGAGGCCAACCACGAAGGATGACAAATCCCTCTCGGTATGAGGCTATTCCTATCAGTGGACTTAAAAAAAGGTGGAAGTAATAATGGTATCATTCTGTACACTGATTTTAAGGTCAAGGAACGTCAATTCATTAGCACTTTCCTCATTAGTCAGGGATATACTCCTATCGTTTTCATTAAGAAGGTCTATATAAGAGTCAGTACTTTGTAGAACCACCTTTTCGTTGCAATTACAGCTGCAAGTCTTTTTGGGTATGTCCCTACCAGCTTTGCACATCTAGGAGAGTGAAATTTTTGCCCATTCTTCTTTGCAAAATGGCTCAAGCTCTGTTGGATGAAGAGTGTCTGTGAACAACAAGTTTCGCCACAGATTCTCAATTGGAATTTGGCCTGGACTTTGACTGGGCCATTCTAACACATAAATATGCTTTGATCTAAACCATTCCATTGTAGCTCTGGCTGTATGTTTATGGTCGTTATCCTGCTGGAAGGTGAACCTCCACACCAGTCTCAAGTCTTTTGCAGATTTTCTTTTAGGATTGCCCTGTATCCATCCATCCATCCATCTTCCCATCAACTCTGACAAGCTTCTCTGTCCCTGCTGAAGAAAAGCATTTCCACAACATGTTGCTGCCACCACCATGTTTTACAGTGGGGATGGTGTGTTCAGGGTGATGTGCAGTGTTAGTTTTCCACCACACATTGCGTTTTGCACAAAGTTCAATTTTGGTCTCATCTGACCAGAGCACATTCTTCTACATATTTGCTATGTCCCCCACATGGCTTCTCAAAAACTGCAAACGGAACTTCTTATGGCTTTCTTTCAACAATGGCTTTCTTCTTGGCACTCTTCCATAAAGGCCAGGGCAGCACAGTGGCTAAATGGTTAGCACTTCCACCTGGCAGTACTAGGATTGCTGGTTCGAGTCCCAACCCCGGCACCACCTGCCTGGAGTTTGCATGTTCTCCCTGTGACTGCGTGGGTTTCCTCCGGGTACTCCAGTTTCCTCCCACATTCCAAAGACATGCTGGTAGGTTAATTGGCTCCTGTCAAAATTGTCCCTAGTATGTGTATGTATGAATGTTAGTTAGGGACTTAAGATTGTACGTTTCTTGAGGGTTAGGGACTGATGTGACTGTACAATATATGTATGTAAAGCGCTGCGTAAATTGACAGCGCTATATAAGTACCTGAAATAAATAAATAAAGGTCAGATTTATGGAGTGCACAACTAATAGTTGTCCTGTGAACAGATTCTCTCACCTGAGCTGTGGATCTCTGCAGCTACTCCAGAGTTACCATGGGCCTCTTGGCTGCTGCTCTGATTATTGCTCTCCTGGTCTGTACTGTCAGTTTAGGTGAACGGCCATGTCTTGGTAGGTTTGCAGTTGTGCCATACTCTTTCCATTTTCAGATGATGGATTGAACAGTGCTCCGTGAGATGTTCAAAGCTTGGGATATTTTTTTATAACCTAACCCTACTTTAAACTTCACCACAACTTTATCCATGATCTGTCTGGTGTGTTCCTTGACCTCCATGATGCTGTTTGTTCACTAATGTTCTCTAACAAACCTCTGAGGGCTTCACAGAACAGTTGTATTTATACTGAGATTAAATTACACACAGGTGGACTCTGTTTACTAATTAGGTGATTTCTGAAGGCAATTGGTTGCACTAGATTTTAGTTAAGGGTATTAGAGTAAAGCGGGCTGAGTACAAATGCACGCCACACTTTTCAGATATTTATTTGTAAAAAAGTTTAAAAACCATTTATCATTTTCCTTTCACTTCACAATTATGTGCCACTTTGTGTTGGTCTATCACATAAAATCACATAAAATTCCAATAAAATACATTTAAATTTTTGGTTGTAACTGGAAAGCTCACGTCTCAAGAAGTCCATACTTCACGAAAAAACTGACCTTATGAACCAATTATCTCAAGCGGAAAAAAACGTATAGCTGCCCCCTCTTTCCCTAAACTTCGAATAGTGGTACAACTTAAAGATCAACTAAAGACACTTGAGGCTTGTTCTATAGCAAAGAAACTACTATGGATAAAATAGAAGTTCTATCAATACGCTAATAAACCTCATAGTATGTTGGTTAATAAAGTGAAAGCACATTCGACAATTTCCGCTCCTGAATTTTTGTTTCAAGTGGATGGCACCCCTATTTTTTGCCCCCAACAGATAGCCCTAGTATTTGGAGACTTTTATCGTAAGCTTTATAACGGTTTATCACCAGACATACACCCCCCTTTCCATAAAGATTCCTTTGACGCTTTTTTTTCAGCTCTTCATATCCCTAAATTGAAAAGGGAAGATAGACTAACCCTGAACGCACCTATTACTACGGAGGAACTGTGTGCAGTTGTTAAGGAGCTACCATCGCACAAAGCGTCTGGACCGGAAGGGTTTTCCTACACATATTATAGGCAATTCATCGCAGTTATAGGCCCTGCCCTATTGGAATTTTACTCCTCTCTGTTGAGCGGAGAAAAACCTCATTTGCAATTTCAACACTCTTATATCACCGTCATTCCCAAACCAGTCAAAAACCTAACGAACCCAGCTAACTACAGGCCCATAGCATTATTAAACACAAAATATAAATTTTTTATGAAACTCTTAGCAAATCTTTTGGCTCCTTTGCTTCCCAAACTTATTCATAACGATCAGATGGGATTTGTCTTGGCGAGACAGGCAGGGGACAACACTAGACGTAAACTCAACTTAGTTGACATACTCCATTGCTCACGAACACTGGCATTATTGCTAAGTTTAGATGCCCAGAAGGCATCTAAACCAGTTGGGATGTCCTTATATGTTTGAATTACTGCGACATGTGGGAATACAAGGGCCTTATTTTAATGCTATTGCAGCGCTGTATTCACCTCCTACCACACAGGTCAAGCTTCCCTATGCCACATCCAATATTTTTCCCATGCAGGGGTGCTCTCTGTCCCCGTTCCTATTTGTGTTATCTCTTGAACCATTAGCAGTAGCTATCAGAGCATATAATATAAACTGTCACTTTTTGCAGATGACGTTCTATTGACTATAACTAAGCCTCACTTGTCATTACCTGCATTGCACAAACTTCTACAAACCTTTAGTGATTTATCTAGCTATAAAATAAACACTTCAAAGACAGAAGCTATGCCCCTTAATATCCCATCCCAAGATCTCTTACTGCTCCAACAAAAGTACTCTAACCACTGCTGCATGTCATCTATTAAATACCTTGGTACTCATATAACCCCAACTTATGCTCAGTTGTTTGAAGCTAACTACCCCCCACTGTTTTGGGAAATCTATGCTCTCCTAAATCAGTGGGATGCTTATATCTTTCCTGGGTAGAGTAAATGTGTTAAAGATGTCAATTTTGCCTAAGCTACTTTACCTTTTTGAGACTTTACCAATTGCGGTCCCTCATGCTCAACTGCAAACTCTACAACGAGCATTTCCTAGATTTATTTGGCATGCCAGAAAGTCCAGAATAGCGAGAACGGTTCTTTTGTCATCTAGAAATAACGGAGGCTTAGGGGTACCAGATATTACCAATTACTATTTAGCCACTAATCTGAGACAAACGCTATCAAGGTTCACCCAAAAACCTCAGAATAGATGGGCAGAGATTGAATTAGGTTATATTTATCCAATTCACACATGTTCATTGCTACGCCCCTTTCATTATACATCATCTCTATCACAACCCCCCCCCCCCCCCCCCTTTGCTTGAATCTATGAAATTTACCCTCAAAGTTTGGTCAATTGTGTGAAATCTCAGCAGTTACTGTCTGCGTGCTCTCCATTGTTAAACATTTTATATAATTTGGAGCTCCCAGATAGTTTGTCCTACCCACGGATGAGCCCTTGGGTAATTAATGGGGTATTTCAACTTCGTCATCTGATCAGTCCGGTCTCACGCAGGATTCGGTCATTTGAGGAGATTAGGGCGTGGAAATCCATAATACATGCATCAGTCAGCTACACCTATTTACAGTCCCGTAATTTTTTCCAGTCCCTGAATTCATCTATAACGCTAGATTGCCCCACAGATTAAGAGAGGATAGCTATTAAAGGTCCCTCCCAACAACATCTTATCGCTTCTTTATATAAACTACGTTATATGAAGAGATGGGAGGATGAACTCCAATGTTCAATTTCTTTGAAATGTTGGCAGGTGATATAAGATTCTGTTGCTAAGACCTCTCATTGTGTGTATAAAGAAAATGTATATAAAATATCGATGCATTGGTACAAGACCCATGTAGTGCTTCATGCGATCAACCCGAATCTGTCTGACAAGTGCTGGAGGTGCATGGGAGGAGTAGGTACCTTGGCACACATTTTTTGGTTTTGTCCACAGATTGCGGGTTATTGGGTTATGGTTAGAAAGGTCTTGGAGCAAGTACTCAATGTTATCCTACTCCTAAACCTGCTACACTATCTTTTGGGGCTGCCCTTTAGGGGTATCTCTAAGCAATCTAAGCGGTTGGGAATGCATATTTTGACAGCCGCTAGACGGGGGATACCACGATTCTGGAAATCAGTTGATGTTCCCACACTAAATCATCTCTTAAGAGCGATCTCTGAAATCAAGGAAATGGAATATCTTACAGCTCTAGTGGGTGAACACTCCGGTCTCTTTTGCTCCATTTGGGAGCTATTGGATCATTCTTCCTTTGGTAGACTTCCTTCCTCTCCCCCTCTCCCCCCCCCCATATAGTCCAGACACCTCTCCAGGTACCGTGCCTTTGACAAACAATGTAACCTAATGATGTGCAGGTTTATGTCGGTTTATGCTTTTGTATTGTGCAGATTACTGTGTTGTCTATTTATGTTCATATTTCTTCTGTTTTTGTTTTATTTTATACTGATGGTGGTTTTTTTTCTTTGCAAAGTTTACACCCAAAGTGTTGTTCTTGTTGTTACTATGTTCTGAAAAAAAAATGGGCACTGGCCCTGAATAAAAATTTCCAATATAAAAAAAAAAGTGTTACTAAACCCATGACACTGCATTCATTATATCTGGTCTCCCACAGTACACACAACATGGAAACAATTATTTTATTTATATAAATTGCTACATACTATTTCTCATCAGCAGTATAGAGTAGTTTTGTGACTTCTATCAGTGTCCAGTGGAGCAGTTGTTAAAGCTTGAAGGAGGAGTTTTCATTCTCCTCTCACTGTCCTATGAGGCTGCATAACCCCTGACCCTTGTCGGGACAGTGCTGATTGGCCCTGTGCTGATCGCATGCACCCTCCCACAGAAAAAAAGAAAACACTCTAGCCATACACACTAAACTGAGCACATGCAGAGTGACTCCTAGAACTCTGTGCTATCAGAAGATTGATTGGAGACAGTAGAAGAAGGGGAGAATCAGAGAAGACAGGATCAAGCTTTTTTTTACAGAATGAGGAGGATTAACACCTTAGGTTGCACAATGAGTATAGCAAGCATGATTTACTGCATATACAGACTTATTTTACTGTTGTGGGTTTAGTAACACTTTAATGTCACTGGTGATGTTAGTGGCAGTTAGTCTGTTCCCCCAGCATCAGTTAGTGTCATATTACATGCTGCACTATCACAGTCGGCGATATAGGTTGCTGATTACTGCCTAGATTGTAAGCTCTAATAATGAGCAGGGCCCTCTGTTTCCTCTTGTACCAAATTGTATTATAACTGTAATGTCTACCTTCATTTTGTAAAGCCCTGCATAAACTGTTAGCGTTACATAAATGCTGTATAAAAATAAATAATAAAAATTAGTAGTATAAAAAAACTCCAGTATATATACCATTGTTTATAGGCACTATAACTTTCACGCAAACCAATCAATGTACACTTATTGGGATTTTTTTTTGTTAAAGACATGTAGTAGAATACATTTTGGCAAAAATTTATGAAGAAATTAAATTTTTTTATTGGATATATTTTAGAGCATACATTGTGGTTTTATTTTTCAAACTTTTTGGTCTTTTTCCGCTTGTATCGCAAAAAAAAAAAAAAACAGTGATGATCAAATACCAACAAAAAAAGCTCTATTTGTGTGAGAAAATATGAATTTAATTTGGGTACAGCACTGCACGACTGTGCAACTACCAGTTAAAATAGCGCAATGCTTAATAGGGAAAAATGGCCTGGTCTCATGAAGGGGGTAAAGTCTTCCTGAGCTCAAGTGGTTATACAAAGGCTAATATGGCGCCATGTTTAGCTGCAAAAAGATAGCAGCCTTGTCACCCTAGGCTGCTCTCCTTATTTGGGTGACACATACCTCTCCCTCGCTTCCCTATCCATTACATAGCCATTGTTTTGTAGTTCACAGATATTGGAAAACAGATAATATTATTTGAAATTTTAGTTCAGCCTATGGGAGGTTACAAGAAGACAAGATTTCTGACAGGACCAGCAAGTATTTTTGTCAGTTTGCAGAAAATACACCTAGACTTGTTCCACAGACCTTTTTCTCCTGAAAGCAGTATTAAGCTAGGTTCACATCTATGCGACTCCGCAAGCCACGTCTGCCAAGGCACAACTGCCCATTCATTTGACTCTTCCCACAACCAAAAATGCACTGCATTTTCATATGCATGGTGTGCCATTAAAAATAAATGGCAGCCACTTGCAACCTCAAAGGAGCAGCGTGGTTGGGCTGTGGGTGGTTGCAGCTATGGGAAGCAAAAGGAAACATTTATTATATTGCAGCTTAGCAATTCTTAAATGTAATGACTGCATTAGTTTTATCATGTAGGCTTTCTTTCTTCGATTTTCATCTGGTGATTTCCAAAAGAACAAGCTCTTTTCCAAATGTATCAGTTTACAGAGATGAGACAAATCATTTAACAATGGCAGGAGTGCTTGTAATGATCAGCTTTTATTTATTCATGTAAAACCGTTATCCAAAAAGGAAAAAAAAACTGTTTGCTGTAACTGATTATAAAATGTGAGCTAGAGTTTTTCAACGTGTTAGTGTATTTAAATCTGCTAGTACATTTAATACTATCCTGTCCCCTAGACTGACAATGCTGCTGTCTGCTGTGCTCCTTGTACTTGTTCATCTAGAGTGAGGGCACTCTAATACAGGAGTTGTGTTACTGGTCAGATCATCAGGTAAAACAGAAAACCACATCTAATAATTGGTAAGCTGCAATATGTTACATTTTTGGTTTAATACTGCATTACAATCTCCTGAGTTCCAAGCCTTTTCTGCACATTTGATTCTGCACATTATACTTTTTTAGCATATGCAGTCTGCCCTACTACAGGTGAAACTCGAAAAATTAGAACATCTTGCAAAAGTTCATTTATTTCAGTAATGCAACTTAAAAGGTGAAACTAATATATGTGATAGACTCATTACATACAAAGCAAGATAGTTAAAGCCGTGATTTCTCATAATTGTGATGATTATGGCTTACAACTCATGAAAACCCCAAATCCACAATCTCAGAAAATTAGAATATTACATGCAATCAATAAAACAAGGATTGTACATAGAAAAATATTGGACCTCTGAAAAGTATAAGCATGCATATGTACTCAGTACTTGGTTTGCAGCAATTACTGCCTCAATGCGGCGTGGCATGGAAGCTATCAGCCTGTGGCACTGCTGAGGTGTTATGGAAGACCAGGATGCTTCAATAGCGGCCTTCAGCTCTTCTGCATTGGTCAGTCTCATGTCTCTCATCTTTCTCTTGGCAATGCCCCATAGATTCTCTATGGGGTTCAGGTCAGGCGAGTTTTCTGGCCAATCAAACACAGTAATCCCACGGTCATTGAACCAGGTTTTGGTGCTTTTGGCAGTGTGGGCAGGTGCCAAGTCCTGCTGGAAAATGAAGTCAGCATCCCCATAAAGCTTGTCTGCAGAAGGAAGCATGAAGTGCTCCAAAATCTCCTGGTAGATGGCTGCATTGACCCTGGACTTAATGAAGCACAGTGGACCAACACCAGCAGATGACATGGCTCCCCAAATCAACACAGACTGTGAAAACTTCACACTGGACTTCAAGCATCTTGCAGTGTGTGCCTCTCCATTCTTTCTCCATACTCTGAGTCCTTGGTTTCCAAATGAGATGCAAAAGTTGCTCTCATCAGAAAAGAGGACTTTGGACCACTGAGCAACAGACCAGGTCTGTTTTTCTTTAGCCAAGGTAAGACGCTTCTGACGTTGTTTGTTGTTCAGGAGTGGCTTGACAAGAGGAATATGACATTTGAAGCCCATGTCCAGGATCCGTCTGTGTGTGGTGGCTCTTGATGCACTGACTCCAGCCTCAGTCCACTCCTTGTGAAAGTCCCCAACACTTTTCCTGACAATCCTCTCCAGGCTGCGGTCATCTCTGCTGCTTGTGCACCTTTTTCTTCCACACTTTTCCCTTCCACATAACTTTCTATTAATGTGCATTGATACAGGACTTTGGGAACATCCAACTTCTTTTGCAATTACCTTTTGAGGCTTTCCCTCCTTATGGAGGGTGTCAATGATGGTTTTCTGCACAACTGTCAGGTCAGCAGTCTTTCCCATGATTGCGATTCCTACTGAACCAGACTGAGAGACCATTTAAAGGCTCAGGAACCCATTGCAGGTGTTATGGCTTAATTAGCGGATTAGAGTGGGACACTTTGAGCCTAGAATATTGCACCTTTTCACAATATTCTAATTTTCTGAGATTGTGGATTTGGGGTTTTCATGAGCTGTAAGCCATAATCATCACAATTATGACAAATCACGGCTTGAACTATCTTGCTTTGCATGTAATGAGTCTATCTCATATATTAGTTTCACCTTTTAAGTTGCATTACTGAAATAAATGAACTTTTGCACAATATTCTAAATTTTCGAGTTCCACCTGTATATTATACATTTTTTTGTGACAGGGTTTTAATTTGGTAGCAATTTTGGATACGTATATTTTTATTTCTTTGGTTTCAGAAATAACTAGTAAAAAAGTTGAAAAAATGCACTTACCTTTAATTTTTCCCAAAGCAACATTTATGTAATTTGCATACTCCCAAAAATTAATCCCCAAATTTCTGGTGATTAAAATGTGTAGGGATTCAGCTGAAAAAGAGCTAATGGGGGTTTCAGCCAACTGAGCCAAGGACAACTGAGCTAACAAACCATGTGGGAATAAGGCCTCATGCACACTGAGCATTTAGCTGTAGTGCAAGAGGCTCTGGCATTTAGGTTCAAGTGAAAGGTACAGGTGCATTGTCAAGCCCCGGTGCCAGCACCAGCAGACTGTAAAGATTTATGAGAGCTGCTACAGCTGGATGGTTTATCGAGTAATACTTATGTTCAGGGGAGTATGTGCCCAGGGAGGAATGTCCAGAATGCAGACTGCTTGTGTTCCAGACATTTTTCCCCGGGTACATAATACTACAATTCGGTGCACTGGACAGCTCCATCCAGCTCCAGCAGTTGTCAGTCTCTTGTAGATTTTTATAGGTTGCAGCAGCACCTGTGTCACCTTTCTCCAACACATAAATGCCAAATCCTCATGGACTGTGGCTTAACTCGCAGTGTGCATGAGGTGGATTAAGGTGTCCGTAAGATGAAAAGCAAACAACATGTTCTCTGCTTCTCATCACAGTACACAACCCTTCTGTCATTCAGTTTTACAGAGATGGCCGGTTTATGAAGGGGAGATCTGAAGATCTCAATGGCCATCCTTGTAAAATATATCCATTATGCTTCTCCAGCCCAGAGGTGTAGAATCTGGAAGTGAAGCTGCTGTGATGTGAGGACGAAGGCTTCTTTCTTCCTATACCAGCACCAGCGGGATTATTTTATTTCAGGTACTTATATAGCGCCATCAATTTACACAGCGCTTTACACATATATTGTACATTCACATCAGTTTTAAGATTAATATACATAATAAGTGTGTGTATATATATATATATATATATCTATCTCTCTACACAGTATAAAATTGTATATATATATATATATATATACACACACACACAGTGGATATGAAAAGTCTACACACCCCTGTTAAAATGTCAGGTTTCTGAGATGGAAAAAAATGAGACAGATAAATCATTTCAGAATTTTTTCCACCTATAATGTGACCTATAAACTGTACAACTCAATTGAAAAACAAACTGAAATCTCTTAGGGGGGAAGTAAACATAAAAAACTAAAATAATGTGGTTGCATAGGTGTGCACACCCTCTTATAACTGGGAATGTAGCTGTGTTCAGAATTAAGCAATCACATTCAAAATCATGTTAAATACAAGTCAGTACACATCTGCCATCATTTAAAGTGCCTCGGATTAACCCCAAATAAAGTTCAGCTCTAGTAGGTTTTCCCTGACATTTTTTTAATCGCATCCTACAGCAAAAGCCATGGTCCACACAGAGCTTCCAAAGCATCAGGGGGATCTCATTGTTAAAAGGTATCAGTCAGAAGAAAGGTACAAAAGACTTTCCAAGGCATTAGATATACCATGGAACACAGTCATCATCTAGTGAAGAAAATATGGAGCAACAGTGACATTACCAAGAACTGGACGTTCCTCCAAAATTGATGAAAAGACAAGAAGAAAACTGGTCTCGGATGCTCCCAAGAGGCCTACAGCAACATTAAAGGAGCTGCAGGAATATCTGGCAAATACTGGCTGTGTGGTACATGTGACAACAATCTCCCGTATTCTTCATATGTCTGGGCTATGGGGTGGAGTGGCAAGACGGAAGCCTTTTCTTGTGAAGAAAAACATCCAAGCTCAGCTTAATTTAGCAAAAACACATCTGAAGTTTCCCAAAAGCATGTGGGAAAATGTATTATGGTCTGATGAAACCAAGGTTGAACTTTTTGGCTTTAATTCCAAAAGATGTTTGGCGCAAAAACAACACTGCACATCACCAAAAGAACACCATACTCACAGTGAAGCATGGTGGTGGCAGCATCATGCTTTGGGGCTGTTTTTCTTCAACTGGAACTGGGGTCTTAGTCAAGGTAGAGGGAATTATGAACAGTTCCAAATACCAGTCAATATTGTCACAAAACCTTCAGGCATCTGCTAGAAAGCTGAACATGAAGAGGAACTTCATCTTTCAGCATGACAACGACCCAAAGCATACATCCAAATCAACAAAGTAATGGCTTCATCAGAAGAATATTAAAGTTTTGGAATGGCCCAGCCAGAGCCCAGACCTGAATCCGATGGAAAATCTGTGGGGTGATCTGAAGAGGGCTGTGCGCAGGAGATGCCCTCGCAAACTGACAGATTTCAAGTGTTTTTGCAAGGAAGAGTGGGCAAATATTGCCAAGGCAAGATGTGCCATGCTGATGGACTCATACCCAAATAGATTGAGTGCTGTAATAAAATCAAAAGGTGCTTCAACAAAAGTATTAGTTTAAGGGTGTGCACACTTATGCAACCGTATTATTTTAGTTTTTTATTTTTACTTCCCTCCACCTAAAAGATTTCAGTTTGTTGTTCAACTGAGTTGTACAGTTTATAGGTTACATTAAAGGTGGATAAAGTTCTGAAATTATTTATCTTTGTCTCATTTTTTTACATCACAGAAACCTGACATTTTAACGGGTGTGTAGAGGTTTTTTTTATATCCACTGAATATATATATATATATATATACACACACACACACACACACACACACAAACACTGGGTATAGATAAGAATCACCCCCCTTTAAAATAATCAAATTTTGTTGCTTTGCAGCTTGACATACACAGACACACACACACAGTTTTTGTTTTATCCAGCTGTATTTACTTCTAACATCCAAGTGAAAGATATGACACCAACATGTAAAAAAAAATAAATAAAAGACAAAATCACTGATTTGGAAAAAGGATCCCCCCTCTCCTAAAAATGACTTGTAAGCTCAATCAGGTGTAGTTAATCACCTTCTCAATGGCACACAAAGCTATTTGACTTTCAACTGTGATCAGTTGTGATCATTTTGATTAGCTCAGCATGAAAAAGAGCTTTCCTGGAGCATTTCAGTCCCAGTGCAGCTGAAGCAAACAACCAACTATAGGTGGTAAGGCACTGGCAAAAGATCCCTGGGATAAAGTTGCGGAGATGCACAAGTCAGGAGATGGATACTAGAAGCACAGTGAAGTCTATTATTAAAAAGTGTAAGGTAGTTGGTACAACGCAGACCACAGATTGGATGAAAGAGCCAGGAGGAAACTGATCAAAGAAGGTACCAAGAGGCTTACAGCAACTTTAAAGCAGTATTACAAAGAGCAGTCATTGTGTGCATGTGACAACAATATCATAAATTCTACACAAACGTGGCTTGTATGGGAGGGTTGCAAGAAGAAAGCCATTCCTCAAGAAAGGGCACTGAGCTTTTCCAAAACGCACCTTGAAGATTCTGAGGCCACATGGAGAAAGGTGTTATGGTCAGATGAGACTAGAATTTAATTATTTGGCCTCAACACTAAACGATATGTCCAGCGGAGATCCAATACAGCTCACCATCCAAATAACACCATTCCTACGGTAAATCATGTAGATGGTAATATCCTGTTATGGGGGGGGGGGGGGGTTCTCTACAACAGGGACTGGAGCACTTGTTGGGATAGAAGGAAAAATGGAATGGGACAAAATACCATCAAATTCGTGAGAAAAATCTGCTGCCCCCCTGCCAGAAAGTTGTCAATGGGAAGAGGGTTTACCTTTCAACATGACAATGAGCGAAAGCACACAGCAAACATGACCACACAGTGGTTGAATGAGAAAAAGGTCCTTGCTAGGCCTAGTCAGAGCCCAGACTTTTTTTTTTTTTTTTTATTATAAATATTTATTAATTTACAACCACAACAGTCACCTTTTGCAATAAAAAAGGATATCCATGCAATATTTTCCCTCTAACATATTATCTAAATCCCACTTCCCATCCTACTTCCCCTCCCCCTCCTCCCTTTCCCAACCCCCCCCCCCCCCCCCCCAACACTCTGCGTTTTCCCTCCACTTCTCTTCCTCCTATATTATTTCTAATTTTCATTTCAAGGAGTATTACATCTTCATATATTTCACTTTTTCTCTGTACTCTTCCCATTTTTTCCATTTTCTATAATACATCTCCATCTTATCTATATGTATAGTGCAATCTTTCCGTCCCATAGATCTGATTCACTTTAACCATCCAATCCTCCTCTGTCGGCACTTCCTTTTTTTTCCAAAACCTAGGTATCAGACTTTTCGCTGCACTCAAATAATACCACAGCCCCGAATCCTTGTATATTTTCACTGGAAGCTCTGTATTATAAAGAAGACATAACTCGGGATCTAATCTAATACTGATTTCAGTAATCTTCCCTACTAAATAAACTATTATCTGCCAAAACACCTGTATTCTTGAACACTCCCACCATATATGATACAACGTGCCCACCTCTCCACACCCTCTCCAACACAATGGTGAGATCTCCGCATTTATTCTGTGCTCCACTTTCGGTGTGATGTGCCATCTTACCAAACACTTATAATTTAATTCTACTTCCCGCATACTAATATTTTCGTGAATTAATCTAAACATTTTCCTTTGCTCTACCTCCTCCATTTCCCTCCCCATATCTCTTTCCAATTTCTCTATGTATATTGCTTTTGTGCTAGAGTCTAAGTCAGTGAATATTTTATATATTTTAGCAATTCCATGTTTCCCATCACCTCGTGCTTCTAACAATCTTTCAAATGGGTTCCACTCTTTCCTAGTTCTCAAAGGTTTCGGGAGACTCTCAAAGAAATGTTTCACTTGGGCGTATCATAGCCCATCCATTCTATTAAAAACTTCTCCCTTTTTCTTCTCCAGCTCTCTATATGATCCCAATTCCTCACCCATGATTAAATCTCTCAATTGCGCATCCTGTTTTATAATCCATTTCCCTGTAACATCTTCCTTACCTGGGACAAAATATTCTGTATTCCTTAGTGGCATTAACTGTGAATTAAAAACCCATCCCTTTTGTCTGTGTATTATTTCCCAAACTCTTAAAACATTAGAAGTGTACAAACTTGTGTTAACATCTAATCCCCTATATTGTGCAGGCACCCATATAATCTTACCTAAATTTGTTCCACTCAGTGTATTTTCAATTTCAACCCAGCTTTTCCCTGGATTATGAGTCCAGTCAAAGATTCTCGTGATTATTACAGCTTTATAATATCTCTTAAAATCTGGTACACCTAAACCCCCTCTCTCTTTAGGTCTTGTCAATATTTCATAACATATTCTAGGTTTTTTATTCCCCCATATATATCTCATTATCATTTTTCTAAGTTCTTTGAAATATGCCTCTGGGAGTTTGATTGGTACCATTTGGAATTTATATAAAACTTTGGGCACAATTACCATTTTTATCAGGTTTATGCGACCCATCCAAGACGGATTTCCACCTCTCAATTTCTTCACCTCCTCCTTAAGCTCGTTTAGTAGTGAAATATAATTAACTTTATACAAATTTTTAGTTGAGGCTGACAGTTTTATCCCTAGGTACTTTAATTCTTTTTGTCTCCAGACAAAAGGGAATTCTTCTTGTATTTTTTCCTTTTCACTATTTTTAAGGTTATATTTAAGATTTCAGTTTTTGTTGGATTAATTTTTAAATTTGATAATTCCCCATATTCCTTCAATGTCTTTATTAAGTTTGGGAGTGATATCCTAGGATTTCCAACATAGAACATCAGATCATCCGCATAGGCCGCCACCTTATGTTCTCTATCTCCTATCCATATTCCCTTTATATCTATGTTCTTCCTTATCGTAGATAGGAGTGGCTCCAGCGATAGAACATACAACCAATGGAGACAATGGGCATCCCTGTCTTGTTCCATATGACATCCCGAAAAGCTCCGATCTTCCTCCATTAATAATGATAGCTGCTGTAGGCCCCCTATATAGGTGTAAGGGACCGCCTGGCGGTACCACTAGCACTCCACTGGCCAGACATCCCCAGCGCATGGAATCTAAGCCCCAGGGTACGTGTTCACCAGAGCCCCTGATGGTGGGGATGGACTTGAAGTACCCCGAGACCAGGTCGTGGCTACTGAGCACGCCAGTCAGTGGTAGCAGTATTCGCCAGGGGCTCCCACAAGGAAGAGCCTGATGTGAGGAGGTCGGGTGATCCCGTTCGGATGGATGGCTGAGCAAGTGCAAGGTCAAACGGGCCGGGTCGGTAACAGTGGGGACAGAGCAGTACAAGGCAGCGGGCAGAGAGTAATCGGGTCACACGCCAGGTCAGCAACGGAAGGTCAGATCCAAACGGGGGCATTCAGGAGAGAGGTCAGGCAAAGCAAGGGTCTGGGCAGGAGAAGGCAACAAGGTCAGGTACAATCCGGGTCAGTAACTTACTTAGAACAGGTTCGCAGATACAGGATACAAGGAAAGACCAGAAGGCACTGAATGACAGCTCAGGGCCATTTAAATATCCCGCCCTGCGCTGCCATTGGTGCCACGCACACGCCCGCGGTCCCTACTGCGCATGTGCAAACTCCCTCGCTGCGGACGGCCAGGTCTCAGTGCCCGCATTCTGACACAGGGCAGTGCACTGCGCCTGCGCCGAGCCCATCGCGGCGGGGATCCCTGACATTGCCCCCCCCTACGGGCAAGCTCTGGGTGCCCACCCGATCTCTCCAACACGGGTGATCACGAAGGAACCTCCGGACAAGTCTGGGTGCATGGACATTATGGGCTGGTTCCCAAGAATTGTCCTCAGGGCCATAGCCCTTCCATTTAAAAAAAAATTGGGTCTGACCCCCCTCCTTCGGCACTTCAGGATTGTTTCCACCTCAAATTCTTCTTCCCCTTCGACCGTTATGGCCTCCGGAGGTCAGGATTCTCGTTCTGGGAAGGCATCAGGGATCACTGGTTTCAGCAAGGACACATGGAAGACCAGGTGTATCTTGAGTGTGTCAGGGAGGACAAGTTCGTATGCCACCTCGTTGACCATCCGCTTTACGCAAAAGGGGCCTATGAACTTTGGTCCTAATTTCTTCGATGGACATAGCATTTTCAAGTTTGTTGTTGCCAACCACACTTTATCCCCGGGCTGCAGCACCAAGTCCCCTCTTCGTCTTTTGTTAAACGCCTTCTTGTAGTCCTCCTGGGCCCGAGCGATAGCCTCCTGTAGTACTTTATTGTTGGAGGAGAAGAAAGCTAGCGTGTCCTGTGTCGCTGGAACTGGGCATTCAGGAACCAAGTCAGGGAGAAAGACAGGGTGAAATCCGTAGTTTGAAAAAAACGGCGATTGCCCCGTTACAGAATGGTTGGCGTTGTTGTACGCAAACTCCGCCAAGGGTAAGAGTGGTAGCCAATTATCCTGTAGGAAGGATGTGTAGCAACGCAGGTACTGTTCCAGGGTCTGGTTGGTCCTCTCAGTCTGTCCATTGGTCTGGGGGTGGAACGCAGAGGAGAGGGATAATTTGATATCCAACGCCTTGCACAGTGCCCTCCAAAATTTAGACGTGAATTGGACCCCTCGATCCGAGACAATGTCCTCTGGGATTCCATGTAGTCTTACAACTTCCTGGATAAAAATTTGCGCAGTCTCGGCTGCTGACGGAGTCTTCTTTAATGGTAAAAAGTGAGCCATTTTTGATAATCGATCAACGACTACAAGGATCGCGGTGTGGTCTTGAGACGGGGGGAGCTCGACTATAAAGTCCATTGCGATCCTTTGCCACATGTATTCTGTGATCCTTCAGAGAGGATGAGAAGATCAGTATATCGTCTAGGTAAACAATTACAAAAACGTCATGGTAATCCCGGAAAATGTCGTTTACAAAATGTTGGAATGTGGCTGGGGCATTGCACAGTCCAAATGGCATTACCAGATATTCGAAATGCCCAAACCGGGTACAAAATGCTGTCTTCCACTCATCCCCTTCCCTTACGCGAATCAAGTTGTAGGCCCCCCTGAGATCAAGTTTAGTAAATATTGCCGCAGCCTTCAGGCTCTGAAATAATTCAGGTACCAATGGCAGTGGGTAACGATTTTTAATCGTGACTCTGTTCAGTTCACGATAGTCAATGCAGGGTCGCAGAGATTTGTCTTTTTTCTCCACAAAGAAGATCCCCGCCCCGGCTGGTGAAGTAGAGGGACGGATGAACCCCTTCTGGAGGCTGTCCTCTATGTATTCCTTCAGGGCCCCCAATTCCAGTTCAGACAGGGGAAAAATCCGCCCAAAAGGGATCTCGGAGCCGGGCAACAGATCAATTGGACAGTCATACGGGCGGTGGGAGGGCAAGGTGTCTGCCCCCCGCTTACTGAATACATCTAAGAAGTCATGGTATGCTGCGGGAATAACCTGTTTCAGATCGGAGTCCCCCTCGGAGCACAAGAGGACCTGGGGGGCTGCTGATCCCGAAGTGTGACAGTGTTCCCGACAATACGGGGAAGGGAACAGGATAGACCCGGTTTCCCAGTCAATTTGGGGGTTATGGGCCCGCAACCAAGGGAGTCCCAAAATTACTGGAAAAAGAGGTGATGCAATGGCATCTAGGCGGAGGAATTCCTGATGCTGGTTAGCAATGGTAGTGGCGATAGGGGGAGTTTCCTGGTTAACTACTCCTGATTTTATCTGGGAGCCATCTGCCAGGAATATGTTAAAGCCCCGTTTTCTGGGCTGGAGGGGAATCATCTGCTGATGAGCAAAATCTAAATCCAGGAAACAGCTGCATGCCCCTGAATCAACTATGGCTGTCACCTCCACGGTCCTTTCTGGAAGCTGAAAGGAGAGGGGCACAACTAAGTATTGGGACGGACTGACCTTGCCAATAGCCAGAGAAGAAAAAGAGGTGCACTTACTCATTTTCTGAGGGCAGGATCGTACCATATGACCGGCTTCACCGCAGTAGAGGCAGAGGTTCAGAGAGCGTCTCTGCTGGCGTTCTTCTGCCGATAATTTAGGCCGAGCCAGGCCTAGTTGCATTGGTTCCTGCACATCTCCTGGAGGTGGGTTCTGGATATTTGTTCTGGTTTGTTGGCTGGGGCCTGGAATTGGACCCCATGCATTTCCGTGACCCTGACCGGACCTCTCAAACCTGCGTTCCCGCAGTCTACGGTCTATTTGAATCGTCAGGGCTATTAGGTCTTCTAGTGACTCGGGAACCCCCACTCGGGCCAGCTCATACTTTAAGGGCTCTGACAGACCCATACGGAACTGGTGTCACAACGCGAACTCGTTCCAGCGTGTGTCCCCCATCCAACACCTACATTCAGAGGCATATTCTTCTGCCGCCCGGCGGCCCTGTCGAAGCGTGTATAACGTTGCTTCAGCAGAGGCTACCCGCTGTGGATCATCATAAAGGATGGCCATAGCTTCAAAAAAATCGCTGACCGTTTCCCAGGTGAGGGTCATGGTTTGCCCTTAACCGATGGGCCCAATCTTGGGGTTCACCCTGCAATAGCGAAATTAAAAATCCCACTTTCACTGACTCCTTTAGGAAGGTGCGGGGTTGCAATTCAAAAAACAGGAGGCAGGAATCCCGAAAAGACCTGAAGCGCGTGCAGTCCCCGTGAAAACGTTCAGGTAATGGTACTCGGTGTTCTACCATAGGTAGCGGAGCAGAGGCCCCTGAAGCTGGCCCAAGAGCTTCTCCCACCGGGTGAGCGGAAACAGGGGCCTGTGGGGCAGGGTCAGATACAGAGAGGGTCTGGAAACGGTTTTCCAGGTGCATGCACTTGTCCTGCAAGGCCGCCACAGCCTGTGTCAGGGCCGATAGGTGCCTGCAAATATCTTCCAGCGGGGCTGACCCTCCTCCAGGCTCAGTCATGGCCTTCTGGTACTGTAAGGGACCGCCTGGCGGTACCACTAGCACTCCACTGGCCAGACGTCCCCAGCGCACGGAATCTAAGCCCCAGGGTACGTGTTCACCAGAGCCCCTGATGGTGGGGATGGACTTGAAGTACCCCGAGACCAGGTCGTGGCTACTGAGCACACCAATCAGTGGTAGCAGTATTCGCCAGGGGCTCCCACAGGGAAGAGCCTGATGTGAGGAGGTCGGGTGATCCCGTTCGGATGGATGGCTGAGCAAGTGCAAGGTCAAACGGGCCGGGTCGGTAACAGTGGGGACGGAGCAGTACAAGGCAGCGGGCAGAGAGTAGTCGGGTCACACGCCAGGTCAGCAACGGAAGGTCAGATACAAACGGGGCATTCAGGAGAGAGGTCAGGCAAAGCAAGGGTCTGGGCAGGAGAAGGCAACAAGGTCAGGTACAATCCGGTCAGTAACTTACTTAGAACAGGTTCGCAGATACAGGATACAAGGAAAGACCAGAAGGCACTGAATGGCACCTCAGGGCCATTTAAATATCCCGCCCTGCGCTGCCATTGGTGCCACGCGCACGCCCGCGGTCCCTACTGCGCATGCGCGAACTCCCTCGCTGCGGACGGCCAGGTCTCAGTGCCCGCATTCTGACACAGGGCGGTGCACTGCTCCTGCGCCGAGCCCATCGCGGCGGGGATCCCTGACAACAGGCTTCCAATCCACTTTCTCATTCTATCTCCCAACCCCAACATCTCCAAGGTATCCATCATAAATCCCCAATTCACTCTATCAAATGCTTTCTCGGCGTCATTTGACAACAGTACCACCGGGGTTTTCCCTTTTTTTCCTTCCTGAATAAGCAATAATGATCTCAAACCATTATCTCTACCCTCTCTCCCTGGGACAAACCCCACCTGGTCACCATGTATCCACTCCGGCATCAAATTTTTCAGTCTATTTGCCAATACCTTTGCGTACAATTTAGTATCTACGTTTAACAACGCAATTGGTCTATAGATTGCACACTGCGAGGGGTCCTTATCTTCACTATGAATTAAAACTATATTGGCCTGCAAAGATTCTCCTCTTATTTCCGTCTCCCCTCCCAAAGCGTTGATGTATGTCTTCAGTTTGGGTATCAGCAACTCTTCATAATTTTTATAATATTTTACAGTATATCCATCTGGGCCCGGACTTTTCCCCATCGTGGCACATTTTAATGCTGTTTTTATTTCCTCTTCCGTAATTTCTAATTCCAGGGAGTTCAATCGTATTTCACTTAATTTTGATAGACCTGCATTTTTTAAATATGATCTTCTTTTTCTCTATTTAATGTTTCAACTTTATTTAATGTATGTTGGGGGATGATGTTATACAGCTTACTGTAATATTCCTTGAATACACTAGCGATGTCTTTAGTTGAGTGAACCAATTCTCCCTTGGAGTTTCTTATTTTTTCTATATAATTCCTATTTTTCTTTTTCCTTAATGTTCTCATTAAGTATTTTCCCGGCCTATCTCCCCATCTATAACTTTCACTTATTACTTTATTAAAAACTCTCCTTTTTATTCCTCCATCACCTTCTCTAATTCTTCTTTCTTTTTTACTATTTTCTGCATTATCTCCTTAGATATTTTCCTTTTATGGGCCTGTTCAAGATCAAATATTTCCTTTAGAAGGCCATCAATCTTTTCCCTCCTTTCTTTTTTCTTTTTTGCTCCTATTGCAATGAGTAGTCCTCTAATATAGGCCTTATGGGCCTCCCACACCATTGCAACCGACACATCCCCCATATCATTCTCCTCAAAAAATCGTTTAATTTCCCTCTCGATCTTTCGATCGATCTCTTGATCCAGAAGAAGTGCCTCATTCATCTGCCAAACTAGACCTCCTCTCTCCTCCATCTTGACTTCATTGCAACTGGGGCATGATCTGATAAAGAGCTCCCTCCAATTTTTACTTCTACTGCGTACTCTATAAATCGATGTTCTACCAATATATAATCCAGTCTAGAATAAGTCTCGTGTACGTGTGAGAAAAAAGTATAGTCTCTATCTTTCATATGCCTAATTCTCCATATATCCACTAATTGGTACTCATGCAATAGTTTCTTTAGTGAATTCAAGGACCTGCTCTCCTCCCTCCTCCCAACAGAAGTTGTATCCATCCGCGGATCCATACAAACATTAAAGTCTCCGGCCACTATCAGTCGACCCATTTTAACCGTTTCAGTACCGTGCAATTTTACACCTTCCTGCCCAGGCCATTTTTCAGGTTTCAGCGCTCTCACACTTTGAATGACAATTGCGCGGTCATACAACACTGTACCTAAACTAAAATTTTATCATTTTCTTCACACAACTAGAGCTTTCTTTTGGTGGTATTTAATCACCGCTGGGGTTTTATTTTTTGCTAAATTAACAAAAAAAGACCAAAAATTTTGAAAAAAAAACACATTTTTCTTTGTTTCTGTTATAAAAGTTTACAAATAAATAATTGTTCTTCATAAATTTAGGCCGAGATGTATTCTGCTACATGTCTTTGGTGACAATAACCCAAATTAGGATGTATTTTTTAGTTTGTAGGAAAGTTATAGAGTTCACAAACTATGGTATAGATCTGAATATTGATCAATCCTGAAGTACTGACAGCCAATCTAATTTCTTGAGGTCCAAGAATGTCAGAATAGTACAGATATCCCCAAATGACCCCTTTTTGCAGAGTAGATAGTCCGACATACTTCATAAGAGGCATGGCGAGTTTTTTGAAGTTGTATTTTTTTGTCATAATTTTTCGGAAAATGAAAAAATTAAAAAAAGTATTTTCACTATTTTTTTTTTTACATACTATCACTAGAGATGAGCGAATCGAAGTATCCGAAGTGGAATTCGAGTCGAATATCGGAAAAATTTCGATTCGTGCCGAATCCGAAAAATAGCCTAATTCGGACGCGCGAATCGAAATTTTTCAGAAAATGGCGGCTGACATGTGCGGCGACGGAGCGGGGATGTCTGGGAAGGCGCGCAGACAAGGCGCGCTGACCCATAATGCATTCCTCAACTACATGTGATCGCATCAGCCAATCAGCAGCCAGCCAGCCAGCACTGTGTAATGGTCGAGCTATAAATAGCGGCCATTTTGGAATTCTTCATTTGCCTGCAGTTATTGAACAGAGGCAGACCGCTCTGTACTAGGGACAGGGACAGAGTTAGGGCCACAGAAACGATAATTGGGGACAGAGAAAAGTTACTTAGGGACAGAGAACCATTACTCAGGGACACAGACTTGTTAATGAGGGCCACAGAATCGTTATTTAGGGACAAAGAAACGCTAGTTAGGGCCACAGAATTCATAATCAGGGACAGACAGAATTGTTACTCAGTGCCAGAGAATTGTTACTTAGGGCCACAGAAACGTTATTAGGGCCACAGAATTTTTACTCAGGGACAGACAGAATTGTTACTGAGTGCCAGAGAATTGTTACTCAGGGACAGACAGAATTGTTACTGAGTGCCAGAGAATTGTTACTTAGGGCCACAGAAACTTTAATTAGGGCCACAGAATTTTTACTCAGGGACAGACAGAATTGTTACTGAGTGCCAGAGAATTGTTACTCAGGGACAGACAGAATTGTTACTGAGTGCCAGAGAATTGTTACTTAGGGCCACAGAAACTTTACTTAGGGCCACAGAATTTTTACTCAGGGACAGACAGAATTGTTACTGAGTGCCAGAGAATTGTTACTCAGGGACAGACAGAATTGTTACTGAGTGCCAGAGAATTGTTACTCAGGGCCCCAGAAACTTTACTTAGGGCCACAGAATTTTTACTCAGGGACAGACAGAATTGTTACTGAGTGCCAGAGAATTGTTACTCAGGGACAGACAGAATTGTTACTGAGTGCCAGAGAATTGTTACTTAGGGCCACAGAAACTTTACTTAGGGCCACAGAATTGTTACTCGCACAGACACAGAATTGTTACTCGCACAGACACAGAATTGTTACTGAAGGCCACAGAACTGTTACTTAGGGCCACAGAATTGTTACTCGCACAGACACAGAATTGTTACTCGCACAGACACAGAACTGTTACTGAGGGCCACAGAACTGTTACTTAGGGCCACAGAATTGTTACTCGCACAGACACAGAATTGTTACTCAGGGCCACAGAACTGTTACTTAGGGACAAAGAAACGCTAGTTAGGGCCACAGAATTCATACTCAGGGACAGACAGAATTGTTACGGAGTGCCAGAGAATTGTTACTCTGGGCCACAGAAACTTTACTTAGGGCCACAGAATTTTTACTCGGGGACAGACAGAATTGTTACTGAGTGCCAGAGAATTGTTACTCAGGGACAGACAGAATTGTTACGGAGTGCCAGAGAATTGTTACTCAGGGCCACAGAAACTTTACTTAGGGCCACAGAATTTTTACTCAGGGACAGACAGAATTGTTACTGAGTGCCAGAGAATTGTTACTCAGGGACAGACAGAATTGTTACTGAGTGCCAGAGAATTGTTACTTAGGGCCACAGAAACTTTACTTAGGGCCACAGAATTGTTACTCGCACAGACACAGAATTGTTACTCGCACAGACACAGAACTGTTACTGAGGGCCACAGAAACTTTACTTAGGGCCACAGAATTGTTACTCGCACAGACACAGAATTGTTACTCGCACAGACACAGAACTGTTACTGAGGGCCACAGAACTGTTACTTAGGGCCACAGAATTGTTACTCGCACAGACACAGAATTGTTACTCAGGGCCACAGAACTGTTACTTAGGGACAAAGAAACGCTAGTTAGGGCCACAGAATTCATACTCAGGGACAGACAGAATTGTTACGGAGTGCCAGAGAATTGTTAATCAGGGCCACAGAAACTTTACTTAGGGCCACAGAATTTTTACTCAGAGACAGACAGAATTGTTACTGAGTGCCAGAGAATTGTTACTCAGGGACAGACAGAATTGTTACGGAGTGCCAGAGAATTGTTACTCAGGGACAGACAGAATTGTTACTGAGTGCCAGAGAATTGTTACTTAGGGCCACAGAAACTTTAATTAGGGCCACAGAATTTTTACTCAGGGACAGACAGAATTGTTACTGAGTGCCAGAGAATTGTTACTCAGGGACAGACAGAATTGTTACGGAGTGCCAGAGAATTGTTACTCAGGGCCACAGAAACTTTACTTAGGGCCACAGAATTTTTACTCAGGGACAGACAGAATTGTTACTGAGTGCCAGAGAATTGTTACTCAGGGACAGACAGAATTGTTACGGAGTGCCAGAGAATTGTTACTCAAGGCCACAGAAACTTTACTTAGGGCCACAGAATTTTTACTCAGGGACAGACAGAATTGTTACTGAGTGCCAGATAATTGTTACTCAGGGCCCCAGAAACTTTACTTAGGGCCACAGAATTTTTACTCAGGGACAGACAGAATTGTTACTGAGTGCCAGAGAATTGTTACTCAGGGACAGACAGAATTGTTACTGAGTGCCAGAGAATTGTTACTTAGGGCCACAGAAACTTTACTTAGGGCCACAGAATTGTTACTCGCACAGACACAGAATTGTTACTCGCACAGACACAGAATTGTTACTGAAGGCCACAGAACTGTTATTTAGGGCCACAGAATTGTTACTCGCACAGACACAGAATTGTTACTCGCACAGACACAGAACTGTTACTGAGGGCCACAGAACTGTTACTTAGGGCCACAGAATTGTTACTCGCACAGACACAGAATTGTTACTCAGGGCCACAGAACTGTTACTTAGGGACAAAGAAACGCTAGTTAGGGCCACAGAATTCATACTCAGTTACAGACAGAATTGTTACGGAGTGCCAGAGAATTGTTACTCAGGGCCACAGAAACTTTACTTAGGGCCACAGAATTTTTACTCAGGGACAGACAGAATTGTTACTGAGTGCCAGAGAATTGTTACTCAGGGACAGACAGAATTGTTACGGAGTGCCAGAGAATTGTTACTCAGGGCCACAGAAACTTTACTTAGGGCCACAGAATTTTTACTCAGGGACAGACAGAATTGTTACTGAGTGCCAGAGAATTGTTACTCAGGGACAGACAGAATTGTTACTGAGTGCCAGAGAATTGTTACTTAGGGCCACAGAAACTTTACTTAGGGCCACAGAATTGTTACTCGCACAGACACAGAATTGTTACTCGCACAGACACAGAACTGTTACTGAGGGCCACAGAAACTTTACTTAGGGCCACAGAATTGTTACTCGCACAGACACAGAATTGTTACTCGCACAGACACAGAACTGTTACTGAGGGCCACAGAACTGTTACTTAGGGCCACAGAATTGTTACTCGCACAGACACAGAATTGTTACTCAGGGCCACAGAACTGTTACTTAGGGACAAAGAAACGCTAGTTAGGGCCACAGAATTCATACTCAGGGACAGACAGAATTGTTACGGAGTGCCAGAGAATTGTTACTCAGGGCCACAGAAACTTTACTTAGGGCCACAGAATTTTTACTCAGGGACAGACAGAATTGTTACTGAGTGCCAGAGAATTGTTACTCAGGGACAGACAGAATTGTTACGGAGTGCCAGAGAATTGTTACTCAGGGACAGACAGAATTGTTACTGAGTGCCAGAGAATTGTTACTTAGGGCCACAGAAACTTTAATTAGGGCCACAGAATTTTTACTCAGGGACAGACAGAATTGTTACTGAGTGCCAGAGAATTGTTACTCAGGGACAGACAGAATTGTTACGGAGTGCCAGAGAATTGTTACTCAGGGCCACAGAAACTTTACTTAGGGCCACAGAATTTTTACTCAGGGACAGACAGAATTGTTACTGAGTGCCAGAGAATTGTTACTCAGGGACAGACAGAATTGTTACGGAGTGCCAGAGAATTGTTACTCACGGCCACAGAAACTTTACTTAGGGCCACAGAATTTTTACTCAGGGACAGACAGAATTGTTACTGAGTGCCAGAGAATTGTTACTCAGGGACAGACAGAATTGTTACTGAGTGCCAGATAATTGTTACTTAGGGCCACAGAAACGTTATTAGGGCCACAGAATTGTTACTCAGGGACAGACAGAATTGTTACTGAGTGCCAGAGAATTGTTACTTAGGGCCACAGAAACTTTAGTTAGGGCCACAGAATTGTTACTCAGGGACAGACACAGAATTGTTACTGAGGGCCACAGAACTGTTACTTAGGGCCACAGAATTGTTACTCGCACAGACACAGAATTGTTACTGAGGACCACAGAACTGTTACTTAGGGCCACAGAATTGTTACTCGCACAGACACAGAATTGTTACACAGGGACACAGAACTGTTACTGAGGGCCACAGAACCGTTACTTAGGGCCACAGAATTGTTACTCGCACAGACACAGAATTGTTACTCGCACAGACACAGAATTGTTACTGAGGGCCACAGAACTGTTACTTGGGGCCACAGAAACGTTAATCAGGGACACAGAATTGTTACTGAGGGCCACAGAACTGTTACTTAGGGCCACAGAATTGTTACTCGCACAGACACAGAATTGTTACACAGGGACACAGAACTGTTACTGAGGGCCACAGAACCGTTACTTAGGGCCACAGAATTGTTACTCGCACAGACAGAATTGTTACTCGCACAGACACAGAATTGTTACTCGCACAGACACAGAATTGTTACTCAGGGACACAGAACTGTTACTGAGGGCCACAGAACTGTTACTTAGGGCCACAGAATTGTTACTCGCACAGACAGAATTGTTACTCGCACAGACACAGAATTGTTACTCGCACAGACACAGAATTGTTACTCAGGGACACAGAACTGTTACTGAGGGCCACAGAACTGTTACTTAGGGCCACAGAATTGTTACTCGCACAGACACAGAATTGTTACTCGCACAGACACAGAATTGTTACTCAGGGACACAGAACTGTTACTGAGGGCCACAGAACTGTTACTTAGGGCCACAGAATTGTTACTCGCACAGACACAGAATTCTTACTCGCACAGACACAGAATTGTTACTCAGGGAAACAGAACTGTTACTGAGGGCCACAGAACTGTTACTTAGGGCCACAGAATTGTTTCTCGCACAGACACAGAATTGTTACTCGCACAGACACAGAATTGTTACTGAGGGCCACAGAACTGTTACTTGGGGCCACAGAAACGTTAATCAGGGACACAGAATTGTTACTGAGGGCCACAGAACTGTTACTTAGGGCCACAGAATTGTTACTCGCACAGACACAGAATTGTTACTCAGGGACACAGAATTGTTACTCAGGGACACATAATCGTTTAATTAAAGAGTATGTCAGACAACATGCAGAGGAGTGGCAGAGGAGGCAATGTTTTAGGAGCGAGCAGACGTGGCAGCAGAGGAAGGGGTCGAGGCAGCACTATTCACAGCCAGAGGCCAGTGCTCCCGGTGTCATCCAGCGGTCGTGTCTCCACCGACAACCCTGCCGTCATCGATTGGTTGGCTCGGTCGTCTTCCTCTTCCCAGGTCACCTCTGACACCTACAGCCAACGGTCGGTGGGTACGTCAGACACAACCGTTAGTTGGCATGGCCCGGGACCAAGCCCACTGAAATCACGTGTCCTCTACCTGCCCCTGTCCTTTGGTGTTCCCTCACCAAGCGAAGTATCGCATGCTGTGGGCTCAGCCCCACTGTACAGTGAGGAAGAGCTAACAGAGGGCGGTCAGGAACGGGGGGAGACATCCGCCTTTTCAGCAGCTAGGCGAAGAAGTAGTGGCGAGGAGAGTGGCCCGGTAGCCGGTCTAGAGACAGGTCTGTCTCCTGACCCAGACGCAGCCGAGGGGGCTAGTAGTGAGGCGGAGACCCTACTTGATGATGAGGAGGTTGATCGCACTTGGCAGCCTCGTCGTCATCAGGCAATTTCTTCCGCATCATCAGGAGAAGAGGGTGGCAGCTTGGCAGTGAGCGAAACAGTCGGTGGGTTGCCCAGGAGACAGCAGCAGGGTCGCAGCAGTGTCAGTGGAAGCAGTGTCAGTGGAGCCAAACGGCCACGGAGTAGAGCACCAACTCCACTGCAGCCTACCACCACGGCCAGTAGTGGTGCCGGTGTGCACGGAGGAAGCAGCAGTCAGCCAGTGAGGAGTATCGGGGGCAAAGTTTCCTACTCGGCGGTGTGGCAATTTTTCGTCAAGCCGCCCGAGGAAGTAAACGTAGCCGTATGTCGACTATGTGGCCAGAAAGTCAAGCGTGGCCAGGGGGCCCATGTTGGGACTATTTGGGCCATGTTGGGACAATGGGAGACCTCCCATTGCTGCTGTCTCCATCGCCACACTCTGCCATGTGCCACTTTCAGGTCTCCTCACACACTGCTGGTGTGTAGAATTTTTTGACATAGGGTGCTGGCAGATTACGGGCCTCCCATAGCTGCTGCCAGGCCCCTAATCTGCCATAGGCCCCTATATACCGCCTCCTCATGCTGCTGCCAGGTCCAGAGTCTCTCATGGGTCCCTGTACGGCCTCCCATTGCTGCTGTCTCCATCGCCACACTCTGCCATGTGCCACTTTCAGGTCTCCTCACACTGCTGGTGTGTAGAATTTTTTGACATAGGGTGCTGGCAGATTACGGGCCTCCCATTGCTGCTGCCAGGCCCCTAATCTGCTATGGGCCCCTATACCGCCTCCTCATGCTGCTGCCAAGTCCAGAGTGTGTCATGGGTCCCTGTACGGCCTCCCATTGCTGCTGTCTCCATCGCCACACTCTGCCATGTGCCACTTTCAGGTCTCCTCACACTGCTGGTGTGTAGAATATTTTGACATAGGGTGCTGGCAGATTACGGGCCTCCCATAGCTGCTGCCAGGCCCCTAATCTGCCATAGGCCCCTATATACCGCCTCCTCATGCTGCTGCCAGGTCCAGAGTCTGTCATGGGTCCCTGTACGGCCTCCCATTGCTGCTGTCTCCATCGCCACACTCTGCCATGTGCCACTTTCAGGTCTCCTCACACTGCTGGTGTGTAGAATTTTTTGACATAGGGTGCTGGCAGATTACGGGCCTCCCATAGCTGCTGCCAGGCCCCTAATCTGCCATAGGCCCCTATATACCGCCTCCTCATGCTGCTGCCAGGTCCAGAGTGTGTCATGGGTCCCTGTACGGCCTCCCATTGCTGCTGTCTCCATCGCCACACTCTGCCATGTGCCACCTTCAGGTCTCCTCACACTGCTGGTGTGTAGAATTTTTTGACATAGGGTGCTGGCAGATTACGGGCCTCCCATTGCTGCTGCCAGGCCCCTAATCTGCCATGGGCCCCTATACCGCCTCCTCATGCTGCTGCCAAGTCCAGAGTGTGTCATGGGTCCCTGTACGGCCTCCCATTGCTGCTGTCTCCATCGCCACACTCTGCCATGTGCCACTTTCAGGTCTCCTCACACTGCTGGTGTGTAGAATTTTTTGACATAGGGTGCTGGCAGATTACGGGCCTCCCATAGCTGCTGCCAGGCCCCTAATCTGCCATAGGCCCCTATATACCGCCTCCTCATGCTGCTGCCAGGTCCAGAGTCTGTCATGGGTCCCTGTACGGCCTCCCATTGCTGCTGTCTCCATCGCCACACTCTGCCATGTGCCACTTTCAGGTCTCCTCACACACTGCTGGTGTGTAGAATTTTTTGACATAGGGTGCTGGCAGATTACGGGCCTCCCATAGCTGCTGCCAGGCCCCTAATCTGCCATAGGCCCCTATATACCGCCTCCTCATGCTGCTGCCAGGTCCAGAGTCTCTCATGGGTCCCTGTACGGCCTCCCATTGCTGCTGTCTCCATCGCCACACTCTGCCATGTGCCACTTTCAGGTCTCCTCACACACTGCTGGTGTGTAGAATTTTTTGACATAGGGTGCTGGCAGATTACGGGCCTCCTATAGCTGCTGCCAGGCCCCTAATCTGCCATAGGCCCCTATATACCGCCTCCTCATGCTGCTGCCAGGTCCAGAGTCTCTCATGGGTCCCTGTATGGCCTCCCATTGCTGCTGTCTCCATCACCACACTCTGCCATGTGCCACTTTCAGGTCTCCTCACACTGCTGGTGTGTAGAATTTTTTGACATAGGGTGCTGGCAGATTACGGGCCTCCCATAGCTGCTGCCAGGCCCCTAATCTGCCATAGGCCCCTATATACCGCCTCCTCATGCTGCTGCCAGGTCCAGAGTCTGTCATGGGTCCCTGTACGGCCTCCCATTGCTGCTGTCTCCATCGCCACACTCTGCCATGTGCCACTTTCAGGTCTCCTCACACACTGCTGGTGTGTAGAATTTTTTGACATAGGGTGCTGGCAGATTACGGGCCTCCCATAGCTGCTGCCAGGCCCCTAATCTGCCATAGGCCCCTATATACCGCCTCCTCATGCTGCTGCCAGGTCCAGAGTCTCTCATGGGTCCCTGTACGGCCTCCCATTGCTGCTGTCTCCATCGCCACACTCTGCCATGTGCCACTTTCAGGTCTCCTCACACACTGCTGGTGTGTAGAATTTTTTGACATAGGGTGCTGGCAGATTACGGGCCTCCTATAGCTGCTGCCAGGCCCCTAATCTGCCATAGGCCCCTATATACCGCCTCCTCATGCTGCTGCCAGATCCACAGTGTCTCATGCCATGTGCCACTTTCAGGTCTCCTCACACTGCTGGTGTGTTGAATTTTTTGACATAGGGTGCTGGCAGATTATGGGCCTCCTATAGCTGCTGCCAGGCCCCTAATCTGCCATAGGCCCCTATATACCGCCTCCTCATGCTGCTGCCAGGTCCAGAGTCTCTCATGGGTCCCTGTACGGCCTCCTATTGCTGCTGTCTCCATCGCCACACTCTGCCATGTGCCACTTTCAGGTCTCCTCACACACTGCTGGTGTGTTGAATTTTTTGACATAGGGTGCTGGCAGATTACGGGCCTCCCATAGCTGCTGCCAGGCCCCTAATCTGCCATGGGCCCCTATATACCGCCTCCTCATGCTGCTGCCAGGTCCACAGTGTCTCATGCCATGTGCCACTTTCAGGTCTCCTCACACTGCTGGTGTGTTGAATTTTTTGACATAGGGTGCTGGCAGATTATGGGCCTCCTATAGCTGCTGCCAGGCCCCTAATCTGCCATAGGCCCCTATATACCGCCTCCTCATGCTGCTGCCAGGTCCAGAGTCTCTCATGGGTCCCTGTACGGCCTCCCATTGCTGCTGTCTCCATCGCCACACTCTGCCATGTGCCACTTTCAGGTCTCCTCACACTGCTGGTGTGTAGAATTTTTTGACATAGGGTGCTGGCAGATTACGGGCCTCCTATAGCTGCTGCCAGGCCCCTAATCTGCCATAGGCCCCTATATACCGCCTCCTCATGCTGCTGCCAGGTCCAGAGTCTCTCATGGGTCCCTGTACGGCCTCCCATTGCTGCTGTCTCCATCGCCACACTCTGCCATGTGCCACTTTCAGGTCTCCTCACACTGCTGGTGTGTAGAATTTTTTGACATAGGGTGCTGGCAGATTACGGGCCTCCCATTGCTGCTGCCAGGCCCCTAATCTGCCATGGGCCCCTATACCGCCTCCTCATGCTGCTGCCAAGTCCAGAGTGTGTCATGGGTCCCTGTACGGCCTCCCATTGCTGCTGTCTCCATCGCCACACTCTGCCATGTGCCACTTTCAGGTCTCCTCACACTGCTGGTGTGTAGAATTTTTTGACATAGGGTGCTGGCAGATTACGGGCCTCCCATAGCTGCTGCCAGGCCCCTAATCTGCCATAGGCCCCTATATACCGCCTCCTCATGCTGCTGCCAGGTCCAGAGTCTGTCATGGGTCCCTGTACGGCCTCCCATTGCTGCTGTCTCCATCGCCACACTCTACCATGTGCCACTTTCAGGTCTCCTCACACACTGCTGGTGTGTAGAATTTTTTGACATAGGGTGCTGGCAGATTACGGGCCTCCCATAGCTGCTGCCAGGCCCCTAATCTGCCATAGGCCCCTATATACCGCCTCCTCATGCTGCTGCCAGGTCCAGAGTCTCTCATGGGTCCCTGTACGGCCTCCCATTGCTGCTGTCTCCATCGCCACACTCTGCCATGTGCCACTTTCAGGTCTCCTCACACACTGCTGGTGTGTAGAATTTTTTGACATAGGGTGCTGGCAGATTACGGGCCTCCTATAGCTGCTGCCAGGCCCCTAATCTGCCATAGGCCCCTATATACCGCCTCCTCATGCTGCTGCCAGGTCCAGAGTCTCTCATGGGTCCCTGTACGGCCTCCCATTGCTGCTGTCTCCATCGCCACACTCTGCCATGTGCCACTTTCAGGTCTCCTCACACTGCTGGTGTGTAGAATTTTTTGACATAGGGTGCTGGCAGATTACGGGCCTCCTATAGCTGCTGCCAGGCCCCTAATCTGCCATAGGCCCCTATATACCGCCTCCTCATGCTGCTGCCAGGTCCAGAGTCTGTCATGGGTCCCTGTACGGCCTCCCATTGCTGCTGTCTCCATCGCCACACTCTGCCATGTGCCACTTTCAGGTCTCCTCACACTGCTGGTGTGTAGAATTTTTTGACATAGGGTGCTGGCAGATTACGGGCCTCCCATAGCTGCTGCCAGGCCCCTAATCTGCCATAGGCCCCTATATACCGCCTCCTCATGCTGCTGCCAGGTCCAGAGTCTCTCATGGGTCCCTGTACGGCCTCCCATTGCTGCTGTCTCCATCGCCACACTCTGCCATGTGCCACTTTCAGGTCTCCTCACACACTGCTGGTGTGTAGAATTTTTTGACATAGGGTGCTGGCAGATTACGGGCCTCCCATAGCTGCTGCCAGGCCCCTAATCTGCCATAGGCCCCTATATACCGCCTCCTCATGCTGCTGCCAGGTCCAGAGTCTCTCATGGGTCCCTGTACGGCCTCCCATTGCTGCTGTCTCCATCGCCACACTCTGCCATGTGCCACTTTCAGGTCTCCTCACACACTGCTGGTGTGTAGAATTTTTTGACATAGGGTGCTGGCAGATTACGGGCCTCCTATAGCTGCTGCCAGGCCCCTAATCTGCCATAGGCCCCTATATACCGCCTCCTCATGCTGCTGCCAGGTCCACAGTGTCTCATGCCATGTGCCACTTTCAGGTCTCCTCACACTGCTGGTGTGTTGAATTTTTTGACATAGGGTGCTGGCAGATTATGGGCCTCCTATAGCTGCTGCCAGGCCCCTAATCTGCCATAGGCCCCTATATACCGCCTCCTCATGCTGCTGCCAGGTCCAGAGTCTCTCATGGGTCCCTGTACGGCCTCCCATTGCTGCTGTCTCCATCGCCACACTCTGCCATGTGCCACTTTCAGGTCTCCTCACACACTGCTGGTGTGTTGAATTTTTTGACATAGGGTGCTGGCAGATTACGGGCCTCCCATAGCTGCTGCCAGGCCCCTAATCTGCCATGGGCCCCTATATACCGCCTCCTCATGCTGCTGCCAGGTCCACAGTGTCTCATGCCATGTGCCACTTTCAGGTCTCCTCACACTGCTGGTGTGTTGAATTTTTTGACATAGGGTGCTGGCAGATTATGGGCCTCCTATAGCTGCTGCCAGGCCCCTAATCTGCCATAGGCCCCTATATACCGCCTCCTCATGCTGCTGCCAGGTCCAGAGTCTCTCATGGGTCCCTGTACGGCCTCCCATTGCTGCTGTCTCCATCGCCACACTCTGCCATGTGCCACTTTCAGGTCTCCTCACACTGCTGGTGTGTAGAATTTTTTGACATAGGGTGCTGGCAGATTACGGGCCTCCTATAGCTGCTGCCAGGCCCCTAATCTGCCATAGGCCCCTATATACCGCCTCCTCATGCTGCTGCCAGGTCCAGAGTCTCTCATGGGTCCCTGTACGGCCTCCCATTGCTGCTGTCTCCATCGCCACACTCTGCCATGTGCCACTTTCAGGTCTCCTCACACTGCTGGTGTGTAGAATTTTTTGACATAGGGTGCTGGCAGATTACGGGCCTCCCATTGCTGCTGCCAGGCCCCTAATCTGCCATGGGCCCCTATACCGCCTCCTCATGCTGCTGCCAAGTCCAGAGTGTGTCATGGGTCCCTGTACGGCCTCCCATTGCTGCTGTCTCCATCGCCACACTCTGCCATGTGCCACTTTCAGGTCTCCTCACACTGCTGGTGTGTAGAATTTTTTGACATAGGGTGCTGGCAGATTACGGGCCTCCCATAGCTGCTGCCAGGCCCCTAATCTGCCATAGGCCCCTATATACCGCCTCCTCATGCTGCTGCCAGGTCCAGAGTCTGTCATGGGTCCCTGTACGGCCTCCCATTGCTGCTGTCTCCATCGCCACACTCTACCATGTGCCACTTTCAGGTCTCCTCACACACTGCTGGTGTGTAGAATTTTTTGACATAGGGTGCTGGCAGATTACGGGCCTCCCATAGCTGCTGCCAGGCCCCTAATCTGCCATAGGCCCCTATATACCGCCTCCTCATGCTGCTGCCAGGTCCAGAGTCTCTCATGGGTCCCTGTACGGCCTCCCATTGCTGCTGTCTCCATCGCCACACTCTGCCATGTGCCACTTTCAGGTCTCCTCACACACTGCTGGTGTGTAGAATTTTTTGACATAGGGTGCTGGCAGATTACGGGCCTCCTATAGCTGCTGCCAGGCCCCTAATCTGCCATAGGCCCCTATATACCGCCTCCTCATGCTGCTGCCAGGTCCAGAGTCTCTCATGGGTCCCTGTACGGCCTCCCATTGCTGCTGTCTCCATCGCCACACTCTGCCATGTGCCACTTTCAGGTCTCCTCACACTGCTGGTGTGTAGAATTTTTTGACATAGGGTGCTGGCAGATTACGGGCCTCCTATAGCTGCTGCCAGGCCCCTAATCTGCCATAGGCCCCTATATACCGCCTCCTCATGCTGCTGCCAGGTCCAGAGTCTGTCATGGGTCCCTGTACGGCCTCCCATTGCTGCTGTCTCCATCGCCACACTCTGCCATGTGCCACTTTCAGGTCTCCTCACACTGCTGGTGTGTAGAATTTTTTGACATAGGGTGCTGGCAGATTACGGGCCTCCCATAGCTGCTGCCAGGCCCCTAATCTGCCATAGGCCCCTATATACCGCCTCCTCATGCTGCTGCCAGGTCCAGAGTCTCTCATGGGTCCCTGTACGGCCTCCCATTGCTGCTGTCTCCATCGCCACACTCTGCCATGTGCCACTTTCAGGTCTCCTCACACACTGCTGGTGTGTAGAATTTTTTGACATAGGGTGCTGGCAGATTACGGGCCTCCCATAGCTGCTGCCAGGCCCCTAATCTGCCATAGGCCCCTATATACCGCCTCCTCATGCTGCTGCCAGGTCCAGAGTCTCTCATGGGTCCCTGTACGGCCTCCCATTGCTGCTGTCTCCATCGCCACACTCTGCCATGTGCCACTTTCAGGTCTCCTCACACACTGCTGGTGTGTAGAATTTTTTGACATAGGGTGCTGGCAGATTACGGGCCTCCTATAGCTGCTGCCAGGCCCCTAATCTGCCATAGGCCCCTATATACCGCCTCCTCATGCTGCTGCCAGGTCCAGAGTCTCTCATGGGTCCCTGTACGGCCTCCCATTGCTGCTGTCTCCATCGCCACACTCTGCCATGTTCCACTTTCAGGTCTCCTCACACTGCTGGTGTGTTGAATTTTTTGACATAGGGTGCTGGCAGATTATGGGCCTCCTATAGCTGCTGCCAGGCCCCTAATCTGCCATAGGCCCCTATATACCGCCTCCTCATGCTGCTGCCAGGTCCAGAGTCTCTCATGGGTCCCTGTACGGCCTCCCATTGCTGCTGTCTCCATCGCCACACTCTGCCATGTGCCACTTTCAGGTCTCCTCACACACTGCTGGTGTGTTGAATTTTTTGACATAGGGTGCTGGCAGATTACGGGCCTCCCATAGCTGCTGCCAGGCCCCTAATCTGCCATGGGCCCCTATATACCGCCTCCTCATGCTGCTGCCAGGTCCACAGTGTCTCATGCCATGTGCCACTTTCAGGTCTCCTCACACTGCTGGTGTGTTGAATTTTTTGACATAGGGTGCTGGCAGATTATGGGCCTCCTATAGCTGCTGCCAGGCCCCTAATCTGCCATAGGCCCCTATATACCGCCTCCTCATGCTGCTGCCAGGTCCAGAGTCTCTCATGGGTCCCTGTACGGCCTCCCATTGCTGCTGTCTCCATCGCCACACTCTGCCATGTGCCACTTTCAGGTCTCCTCACACTGCTGGTGTGTAGAATTTTTTGACATAGGGTGCTGGCAGATTACGGGCCTCCTATAGCTGCTGCCAGGCCCCTAATCTGCCATAGGCCCCTATATACCGCCTCCTCATGCTGCTGCCAGGTCCAGAGTCTCTCATGGGTCCCTGTACGGCCTCCCATTGCTGCTGTCTCCATCGCCACACTCTGCCATGTGCCACTTTCAGGTCTCCTCACACTGCTGGTGTGTAGAATTTTTTGACATAGGGTGCTGGCAGATTACGGGCCTCCCATTGCTGCTGCCAGGCCCCTAATCTGCCATGGGCCCCTATACCGCCTCCTCATGCTGCTGCCAAGTCCAGAGTGTGTCATGGGTCCCTGTACGGCCTCCCATTGCTGCTGTCTCCATCGCCACACTCTGCCATGTGCCACTTTCAGGTCTCCTCACACTGCTGGTGTGTAGAATTTTTTGACATAGGGTGCTGGCAGATTACGGCCTCCCATAGCTGCTGCCAGGCCCCTAATCTGCCATAGGCCCCTATATACCGCCTCCTCATGCTGCTGCCAGGTCCAGAGTCTGTCATGGGTCCCTGTATGGCCTCCCATTGCTGCTGTCTCCATCGCCACACTCTGCCATGTGCCACTTTCAGGTCTCCTCACACACTGCTGGTGTGTAGAATTTTTTGACATAGGGTGCTGGCAGATTACGGGCCTCCCATAGCTGCTGCCAGGCCCCTAATCTGCCATAGGCCCCTATATACCGCCTCCTCATGCTGCTGCCAGGTCCAGAGTCTCTCATGGGTCCCTGTACGGCCTCCCATTGCTGCTGTCTCCATCGCCACACTCTGCCATGTGCCACTTTCAGGTCTCCTCACACACTGCTGGTGTGTTGAATTTTTTGACATAGGGTGCTGGCAGATTACGGGCCTCCCATAGCTGCTGCCAGGCCCCTAATCTGCCATGGGCCCCTATATACCGCCTCCTCATGCTGCTGCCAGGTCCACAGTGTCTCATGCCATGTGCCACTTTCAGGTCTCCTCACACTGCTGGTGTGTAGAATTTTTTGACATAGGGTGCTGGCAGATTACGGGCCTCCCATAGCTGCTGCCAGGCCCCTAATCTGACATAGGCCCCTATATACCGCCTCCTCATGCTGCTGCCAGGTCCAGAGTCTGTCATGGGTCCCTGTACGGCCTCCCATTGCTGCTGTCTCCATCGCCACACTCTGCCATGTGCCACTTTCAGGTCTCCTCACACTGCTGGTGTGTAGAATTTTTTGACATAGGGTGCTGGCAGATTACGGGCCTCCTATAGCTGCTGCCAGGCCCCTAATCTGCCATAGGCCCCTATATACCGCCTCCTCATGCTGCTGCCAAGTCCAGAGTGTGTCATGGGTCCCTGTACGGCCTCCCATTGCTGCTGTCTCCATCGCCACACTCTGCCATGTGCCACTTTCAGGTCTCCTCACACTGTTGGTGTGTAGAATTTTTTGACATAGGGTGCTGGCAGATTACGGGCCTCCCATAGCTGCTGCCAGGCCCCTAATCTGCCATAGGCCCCTATATACCGCCTCCTCATGCTGCTGCCAGGTCCAGAGTCTGTCATGGGTCCCTGTATGGCCTCCCATTGCTGCTGTCTCCATCGCCACACTCTGCCATGTGCCACTTTCAGGTCTCCTCACACACTGCTGGTGTGTAGAATTTTTTGACATAGGGTGCTGGCAGATTACGGGCCTCCCATAGCTGCTGCCAGGCCCCTAATCTGCCATAGGCCCCTATATACCGCCTCCTCATGCTGCTGCCAGGTCCAGAGTCTCTCATGGGTCCCTGTACGGCCTCCCATTGCTGCTGTCTCCATCGCCACACTCTGCCATGTGCCACTTTCAGGTCTCCTCACACACTGCTGGTGTGTTGAATTTTTTGACATAGGGTGCTGGCAGATTACGGGCCTCCCATAGCTGCTGCCAGGCCCCTAATCTGCCATGGGCCCCTATATACCGCCTCCTCATGCTGCTGCCAGGTCCACAGTGTCTCATGCCATGTGCCACTTTCAGGTCTCCTCACACTGCTGGTGTGTAGAATTTTTTGACATAGGGTGCTGGCAGATTACGGGCCTCCCATAGCTGCTGCCAGGCCCCTAATCTGACATAGGCCCCTATATACCGCCTCCTCATGCTGCTGCCAGGTCCAGAGTCTGTCATGGGTCCCTGTACGGCCTCCCATTGCTGCTGTCTCCATCGCCACACTCTGCCATGTGCCACTTTCAGGTCTCCTCACACTGCTGGTGTGTAGAATTTTTTGACATAGGGTGCTGGCAGATTACGGGCCTCCTATAGCTGCTGCCAGGCCCCTAATCTGCCATAGGCCCCTATATACCGCCTCCTCATGCTGCTGCCAGGTCCAGAGTCTGTCATGGGTCCCTGTACGGCCTCCCATTGCTGCTGTCTCCATCGCCACACTCTGCCATGTGCCACTTTCAGGTCTCCTCACACTGCTGGTGTGTAGAATTTTTTGACATAGGGTGCTGGCAGATTACGGGCCTCCCATTGCTGCTGCCAGGCCCCTAATCTGCCATGGGCCCCTATACCGCCTCCTCATGCTGCTGCCAAGTCCAGAGTGTGTCATGGGTCCCTGTACGGCCTCCCATTGCTGCTGTCTCCATAGCCACACTCTGCCATGTGCCACTTTCAGGTCTCCTCACACTGCTGGTGTGTTGAATTTTTTGACATAGGGTGCTGGCAGATTACGGGCCTCCCATTGCTGCTGCCAGGCACGTAATCTGCCATGGGCCCCCGTACCGACTCCTCATGCTGTGACGTTGCAACAAGGTGGAATTCAACCCTACATATGTTAGACCGCCTTTACGAACAGCGAAAGGCCATCACCGATTTCCTGATGTTAAAAGCGGATAAAGGTACTCCCTGTGTAACTTAGATGTCAGCCATTGGCAGCTCATGCGTGACACCTGCGCTTGCTCAGGCCCTTTGAGGAGGCCACGCTATTCGTGAGTCGGCAGGACTATGGGATGAACGACGTCATTCCTCTGTTGCACGTCCTGGAACAAATGCTGTTAACAATGGCTGGTCAGGGTGCGGTAGACGTGGCGCACAGATCTCAACGCCACATGACCCCTGTGGGGGCAGGACAGGAAGAAGAGGAGGAGGTAGAGGAGGACATTGGTGCTCAGGAATTATTGAGTGAAATGGGTGGTTTTTCCACTCAGCGGACAGGAGTGGAGGAGCAGGAGCATCTGGTAGAGGAGGAGGAGGAGGAGACAGAGGACCCAGACGCACCGTGGCAGTATGCTGTGGAGATGGAGGCAGGGAGTCCCTCGCATTCCTTGGCACAAATGGCCCATAGCATGCTCGGTTGCTCGCGTAGCGACAGCCGAATAATAACCATCAGACAGAGGGATGACTTTTGGCTGTCCACCTTGTTGGACCCTCGCTACCGTTCAAAAATGGTGGCCTTTTTCACACCTGCTGAGAGGGAGGCCAAAATAACGTACTATAAAAACCACCTATGTAGTCAGCTGGTCTCTGCCTGTCTGCGCCAACGTCCATCCTCAGACACTGTGGGCCCTGTGCGCTCGCGTTCCGCTGCCATGGCAGCAGGGGAGGGGTGGGGTGGTAGGAGCAGTGGCAGCTCCACCAGCAGCGGCTGCCTCAGTCTGCAGTCGATGATGAGTAGCTTTCTTCACCAGCGCAGTGAGGAAACTACTAACCAGCCGCAGCAGCAGCAGCAGCATCAGGTGGACCTGGAGCAGGACCTCAAACAACAGGCTTAGGCCTACTTGGACAGCACCCTGCCAACCGAGGTAGACAATCCCCTTGACTACTGGGCAACGAAACTTGACCTTTGGCCCCAACTAGCTGAATTTGCCCTTGAAAGGCTGTCATGCCCGGCCAGTAGCGTGGCATCGGAGCGCGTGTTTAGTGCGGCAGGAGGTATTGCAACTCCGCGGAGGACACGACTGTCCACCCAAAGTGTGGAGAGACTGACGTTTGTGAAAATGAATCAGGCGTGGATTAGTCTGGATTTCAAACCACCAGTTCCTGACACAACTGACTAAATCCGCCATGAATCATGCCCCAAACATGTGCCACTTTCAGGTCTCCTCACACTGCTGGTGTGTTCCATTTTTTGTCATAGGGTGCTGGCAGATTACGGGCCTCCCATAGCTGCTGCCAGGCCCCTAATCTGCCATGGGCCCCTATACCGCCTCCTCATGCTGCTGCCAAGTCCAGAGTCTCTCATGGGTCCCTGTACGGCCTCCCATTGCTGCTGTCTCCATCGCCACACTCTGCCATGTGCCACTTTCAGGTCTCCTCACACTGCTGGTGTATTCCATTTTTTGTCATAGGGTGCTGGCAGATTACGGGCCTCCCATAGCTGCTGCCAGGCCCCTAATCTGCCATGGGCCCCTATACCGCCTCCTCATGCTGCTGCCAGGTCCAGAGTCTCTCATGGGTCCCTGTACGGCCTCCCATTGCTGCTGTCTCCATCGCCACACTCTGCCATGTGCCACTTTCAGGTCTCCTCACACTGCTGGTGGGTTCCATTTTTTGTCATAGGGTGCTGGCAGATTACGGGCCTCCCATAGCTGCTGCCAGGCCCCTAATCTGCCATGGGCCCCCGTACCGACTCCTCATGCTGCTGCCAGGCCCGTAATCTGTCATGGGCCCCTGTTGTCGCTTGTTGGCATATTCCGCTCGTTCAGTTGCTCCTTCTCCTGCTACTCCTCTTCACGGATTCCGTCAGCAGTCTTTCTTGGAATCCGTTTCCAAGAGACAACAGTTTGCGAGCACGCGCCAGACGGTGCAGAAACTGAACGTCCTCCTGTCCAAGTTACTGCTGCCAGGCTCGTAATCTGTCATGCGCCCCTGTACCGCCTCCTCATGCTGCTGCCAGGTCCAGAGTGTGTCATGGGCCCCTGTACCGACTCCAAATGCTGCTGCCAGGCCCGTAATCTGTCATGGGCCCCTGTACCGCCTCCCCATGCTGCTGCCAGGTCCAGATTGTGTCATGGGTCCCTGTACGGCCTCCCATTGCTGCTGCCAGGCCTGTAATCTGCCATGGGCCCCCGTACCGACTCCTCATGCTGCTGCCAGGCCCGTAATCTGCCATGGGCCCCTGTACCGCCTCCTCATGCTGCTGCCAGGTCCAGAGTGTGTCATGGGTCCCTGTACGGCCTCCCATTGCTGCTGTCTCTATCGCCACACTCTGCCATGTGCCACTTTCAGGTCTCCTCACACTGCTGGTGGTTTCCATTTTTGTCATAGGGTGCTGTATGGCCTCCCATTGCTGCTGCCTCCACCGCCACACTGTGGCTCCACACTCTGGTTTTGGCCCCGTGACTGGCCAAATGAGTGAAGTGTGCGGTGATTCTAAGATCGACGGCACTCATCTGCATGTCATACTGCCTGACAGTATTATTTCTCTTCCCCAGCAGACTCCAAGGGCATTTAAATTAAAGGTACAGTGTTCAGCACTAATATTAAGTCTCTCTGAAGCCTAGAAACACCCTTTTTTAAGTTAAATTCACAGCGAATATATTCGACTCGAATCGAAATTTTTCCACGAATTCGCCGAATCAGTCGAATCGAATTTTTGAATACTTCGCTCATCTCTAACTATCACCAGTGCAGTACAGCATCATCATATAACTGGCATGGCGGTGAACAGGGACACTGACTGGTGACAATATGAAAAAAATATATATATATTTTTTATTTTATTTTTTTTTATTTTTTTATTATATTTAATTTTTTATTACATTTTTTTTTATTTTTTTTAAGATTTTTTTTTCATATTTTACTATGACCAAAGTAGTACAATGTTACCATAGTAACATTGTACTACTTTGGGGAAGTGTTCAGTATTTTCTTTTTTTTTTTTTTTTTTACACAATTTGCTTATAGCAAAGAATTACTTTGCTATAAGCAAGCATTTACCTGAATGAAATCGATTCATTCAACTTTTTTTTTTTTTTTGTGCTTAGCCGTGATTTGGTCACAGCTAATCACATGACATGTGCATGTGATTAGCTGTGACCATTCACAGCTAGGCACTAGTATACAATGGATGGCATCATGAATGAAGCCATCCATTGTATACAACTGTCATGTGACCTGCTGTGATTGGTCACAGCAGGTCACATGGTACCAGCAACGGGAGCCGGTACTCGGATCTGTCATCGGCCGTGTCCGAGGTGCACGGCCGGTGACAGATCGAGCTGCTGCGCCGCTCTGCATTAGCGCAAACTGCGCATGTGCGGGAGCACGCCAAATGGCGTGCACCTGGAATGCAGGAACACTTTTGAAGCCGCCAAACGGCCATTGGCCGGACGGCTAATGGTTAAAGTCCATCAACCTCTTCAGTACTCCCCTCAAGAATATGTCCGTTTTCTTATTTGGGCAATATATACTAGCTATTGTACATTCGATTTCCTGCAATTTACCCCTCAGAAACAAGAACCGTCCCTCTGGATCCGTTATTCTCTTATCCACCTCAAACCTTATATTCTTTGCGAAGCCTATAGCCACCCCTTTTGCTCTTTTAATTGGTGAGTCTGCATAATACCATGTCGGGAAATATCTAGTTTTCAGCCTAACCTTTGACTCCATCTCTAAATCTGTCTCCTGCAAAAAAACCACCGAAGATGTTCTATGTTGCAATTCCTTAAATAACCTATATCTCCCTGAACAGCACAGCCCCTTTACATTATAAGCTATAAACTGAACTTCTTCCATGTTACCCAAATCCTTTTTTCTCCTTCTTTCCTCTTCTGCTCCTCTTCCATCCCCTCTTATCCCGCAGAGTGTTGCCCCTAATACCTCCCTCCCTCCCTCTTCCCCCCCATTATTCCCCCCCTCCCATATGCAACTTCCCTCCCCCCCTCCCCCCCCCAAGCCTTCTGTTTGCCTCTGAATCATTTGTGGAACAAATCCCATCTTTGATCCCATCCTTGGGGTTTATGTACCGCTCACCTTCCCCCCCTCCTCCCCGGTGTCCCTTTATCTACTAATTCGCTGTTTTCCCTTCTAACTAGCTGCCACTCCTCCTTCTCAAAAATACATGACTCTCCTTCCTCTACTTCCCATCCCGGTAACTCCAGTCTCTGCAGTCCAAATTTATCGCAGAAGTCTTTCATATCTTCAGGAAATCTTAAAAATGCTGTAACTCCATCCCTCCATCCGATTAGACATGCTGCACGTCCCCATCTGTATTGCACATTATTTTTTTTCAGCTCTTCCAATAAAGGTTTTAATGACCTTTTTCTTCTCAAAGTCCCAACTGCTAGGTCTGCAAATATTTGGATATTTTTCCCTCCATATGAGATGTTTGTTCTTCCTTTAATCTTTTTCCATATCACATCTTTGTCTCTATAATTATGGAATTTAACAATTATGTCTCTTGATTTTTCAAAGCCTTTTTCTTGTTGAGACCTCCCAATCCTAAACACTCCATCCAGTTTAAATGTCTCCTCTCCAGATCCATCCATTATAGAGTTCAAAAATTTTCCAGTTATCTCCTTTAAATCTTCCCCTTGTAACAGCTCTGGGACTCCTCTTATTCTAAGATTATTTTTCCTTTCCCTATTTTCTTGATCCTCCATCATATAAAGCAATCTTTTTTTGTTCTTTCCTGGTGTCTATTATCAATTTCTCTAATTTTGGAATTATTTGGGCCTGATTTTTAACCTTTTCCTCCGTTTCTTCCACTCTAGTCAACAACTGCCCCATTTCTTTCCGAATTGTCCCCATCTCTTGCTTTATTGATTTTTCCAAATTTTTAAACATCTCCGCCATTTCCTTTTTATTTGGAATTTGTAGATCTTTTTCAGTTTCTCTCACCTCCATTCCTTCCATTGATTGCTGTCTATTATTAACTGTTCCCAGGGATAATCTCGGACTGTTATCCAAACTTATTTCCAGTTCACTCTTTTCACTTACTCCCTGAGATCTTTCTGGGGTCAAATTGCCCTGCGACGTATACTTCTTAATCGTGCCAGTTTGGGAATTCTTGGGCCCACCCCTTTAATATTTTTGCCTTTCATGTTACTTTTGGGATATTTTTTTCCTCCTTTTCCACACCTTCAGACCCTTCAGACCCTCTCTAGGTATCCCCTATTTCCTTGTCTGAATTAAGTGTCGAATTCAGTATATTCTGATACAGTCAACAACAAGGAGAAAAAAAAAAAAGAAGGGAAAATCTCCAGTACCTAAGGAGACCCGCAGTTCTCACTCACCCTCCACCTTGGAGCGGCCTCAGTTTGCAGGCTTTCTTATCTGGCCTTCTTTGTCTGTATCCTCTCCTTAGGGGATTCCTGTTAGGTCCCTTTTGCTTGTCCTTGAGTTTCTTCGGGTTCCCTGGGGACAGGTTGTAGCTGAGAAGCCGGCGTTTCACCGGCTCCCTAGGATGCCGGCCGGCCTCTCCTTCTCCCAGTGCTCCTCCGCAGCCGCCCATGTGGTCACGCCGCTTCTCTTGTCACCTGGCAACCCTGTCCTTCCTCCAGAGTTAGCGCGAGAGGACCCCTGGAGAACCGGAGCCTCGCCACCTCACACGTGCAAGCCGCCGCACTGTCTCCGGGAACCCCTTCCAGGCAGGTGAGACTCTGTCCGCCCTCCAGCACAGCTAGCTAGATTGTTGGGACCCCATAGGGAGGATTAGTGGGGGAGGCTAACGGGGAGTGCTTACTCCACACTCTCCCGTGCCGCCATGTTCAGGCCCCTCCCCGTTGTCAGAGCCCAGACTTAAACCCCAATGGAAATCTGTGGAATGACTTGAAGACTGCAGCCCACAAATGGTCACCATCAAATTTAACTGAACTTGAGCAGTTCTGCAAAGAAAAGTGGGTACATATTGCAGAGTCTAGATGTGCAAAGTTAGTTGAGACATATCCCAAAAGACTAAAGGCTGTAATTAAAGCAAAGTTGGTTCAAAAAATTACTGACACAAGGGGTGATCCTTTTTCCAACTCAGTGATTCTGTTTTTGATTTTATTTTTCCCGACATGTTGGTGTTATATCTTTCACTTGGCTGTTATAAGTTGCAGTAAACACAGCTGGATAAAACAGACTGTGTCTATCTTTATTTCAGGCTGCAAAGCAACAAAATGTGATTATTTTGAAGGGGGTGATTATCTTCTATATCCACTGTATATATACTGTATTGTCTTTTAGGCCCCAATCACATCTGAGCAATGCAGAATCATGAGCAGAATCACGCAATTCTAGCTGCAATATGCAGTGTACTTTTGGGTGCCATTCATTGGTAATGAAACCCCAAATGCTGTTAGCAGACATGCGTTTTGCCACACATTGTGGCTAAGTGGGTATCACTTCTGCCTAGCAGCACTAGGTTCATTGGTTTGAATCCCAACCACGGCACCACCTGCAAGGAGTTTCCATGTTTTCTCTGTGCCTGCATTGGTTTCCTCCAGGTATTCCGGTTTCCTCTCACATCCCAAAAACATGCTGCTAGGTGAATTGATCTGTTAGGGAACATAGATTTTAAGCTCCTTGAGGGTAGGTACAATATATATATGCAAAGCACTGTGTAAATTGGCGGCACTATATAAGTACCAGTAATAATTTGACAAACGCGCCAAACCGCACAACACTCCATGCCCAAAAAGGGTTATTTTGGCATCTTTTTAATGCACATTTTTGTGTACATTCCAGAAACACATTCAAAATGCGTGTCATGCTTTTGGTGCCATTAAATGTTCATGGCACCTCAAAAGCATCTAGTACATGCGCATTTTGTGCTTAATTTGCATAAAAACTGCACCAAAAATGCATGTTAAAAAAGTGCCAAAATCCATGTAAAAGAAGCGCCAAAATGTGCATTGCAATCCACATCAAAATGGGTGTTAAAATAACCTGAACCAAAATGCCTGTTAAAGCACCAAAATGCACATTAAAAACCCATGCCAAAATGCAAGTTAAAAAACACAGTAAATTGCACAATGTTAATAGCGCCAAAGTGCGCATAAAAAAGCACCAGTGCTCAGTGCTTATTATTTTCAGGTAATTGTGTGTTCTTTTTTTTATTTTACTTTTTAAACTTGGCTGCACTGTAATCTCACAATTTCTCTTGAGATCACAGGCAGTCCTCCCCCTTCTACTCGGATCTCAGCCATTCTCAGAGGAAAAATATATCCTCTGTTGTCCTTCTGAGAACAAATATCTTCTCTGACACCCTGAGCGGAGAATGATTTTTCTCTGAGAACTGGCAAGAACTGGAGTGGGGAAAATGACCTCTGTTTCAATAACTTACACCTTAGAGTGCAGGAAGGCTCTAGAGTTGTTAAGAAGCAGAAGGACAGTATGATAGCCAGAAAAGGTAGGAGACCACTCAAATATCAGGAGATGTTCAAAAACTTATGTGGGACTTTTCCACGCTGAAGAAAAGCCTGTTTATCTTTTCAGCTTTTGATCTTTTTGATCTGAAAGACTGTTTCGGGGACACATGCTTCCTCCTTGATCCCCATAAATAATATCACATAAGTGCAATTTAGTAGCAGAACAAAGCTCAGCGTGAACATTTTATGTTAGGAGAGCTTTAAAGTGGTTCTAAAGGCTTAAGGTTTTTTACCTTCATGCATTCTATGCATGAAAGTAAAAAACCTTCTGTGTGCAGCAGCCCCCTCCAATACTCACCTAAACCCCCTCTCAATCCAGCGATGTGCACTGGAGTCTCGGCTATCCCGGGACTCCCTCTCCTCATTGGCTTAGACAGCAGCAGGAGCCACTGGCCACAGGTCACAGCCGGTGAGCCAATGAGAAGAGAGCGGGGCCGAGCCACAGCTCTGTGTGTGAATGGACACATGGAGCAGCGGGAGCTCCCATAGCAAGCTGCTTTCAGTGGGGGCACCTGACAGGAGGGAGGGGCCAGTAGCGCCAGCGGGGGACCTGAGAAGGGGAGGATCTGGGCTGCTCTGTGCGAAACAACTACACACAGCAGGTAAGTATAGACATATTTGTTTTTTTTTTTTTTAATGTAAGCCTTTAGAATCACTTTAACCTCTTCACGCCGACAGTACGCAAATCTGCGGCCTCTCAGCGGCTGGGCCTTGACGCCAAGTGGCCGCATATTTGCGTGCCATATATAAACGAATGTGCTGGCAGTGTGTGCCCTGCTCGCTCTCAACGCGTGTGTCAGTGTCCCAAGGAAAGGTCCCGATCTCTCCTTGCAATCTGGACCTTTCTGATCATGTGACTTGTGTGACAGCCAATCACCAGTCACATGACCCTAAACCCTGCCCCGCCCCCGGTGTCAGAAACCCCTTAAAGTGCCGGGAGGCGCGGCATGAAGGGATTAAGCTTTAATACCTTTTCAACATTAGATTGCACGCACGCAGTATAAATAAAATGGTTTGCTTAAATTGTTATCGGAACAGTAAAATAAGATTAACTCTCACATATATATATACAGTGGGGATCAAAAGTTTGGGCACCCCAGCTAAAAATTTCTATTAATGTGCATAAAGAAGCCAAGGAAAGATGGAAAAATCTCCAAAAGGCATCAAATTACAGATTAGACATTCTTATAATATGTCAACAAAAGTTAGATTTTATTTCCATCATTTACACTTTCAAAATAACAGAAAACAAAAAAATGGCGTTTGCAAAAGTTTGGGCACCCTGCAGAATTTATAGCATGCACTGCCCCCTTTGCCAGGCTGAGACCTGCCAGTGTCATGGATTGTTCTCAATCATCATCTGGGAAGACCAGGTGATGTCAATCTCAAAGGTTTTAAATGCCCAGACTCATCTGACCTTGCTACAACAATCATGGTTTCTTCTAAGCAGTTGTCTAGAAAACTGAAACTGAAAATAGTTGACGCTCACAAAGCTGGAGAAGGCTATAAGAAGATAGCAAAGTGTTTTCACATGTCAATATCCTCTGTTCGGAATGTAATTAAGAAATGGCAGTCATCAGGAACAGTGGAAGTTAAAGCAAGATCTGGAAGACCAAGAAAAATATCAGACAGAACAGCTTGCAGGATTGTGAGAAAAACAATTCAAAACCCACGTTTGACTGCACGATCCCTCCAGAAAGATCTGGCAGACACTGGAGTTGTGGTACACTATTCCACTATAAAGAGATACTTGTACAAATATGGTCTTCATGGAAGAGTCATCAGAAGAAAACCTCTTCTACGTCCTCACCACAAAAATCATCGTTTGAACTTTGCAAATGAACATATAGACAAGCCTGATGCATTTTGGAAACAAGTTCTGTGGACCGATGAGGTTAAAATTGAACTTTTTGGCCGGAATGAGCAAAGGTACGTTTGGAGAAGAAGGGGCACAGAATTTAATGAAAAGAACCTCTGTCCAACTGTTAAGCATGGGGTTGGATCAATCATGCTTTGGGGTTGTGTTGCAGGCAGTGGCACAGGGAACATCTCACGAGTAGAAGGAAAATTGGATTCAATAAAATTTCAGCAAATTTTGGATGGTAACTTGATGCCATCTGTGAAAAACCTGAAGTTAAAGAGAGGATGGCTTCTACAAAAGGATAATGATCCTAAACACACCTTGAAATCCACGGGGGATTACATCAAGAGGCGTAAACTGAAGGTTTTGCCATGGCCTTCACAATCTCCTGACCTCAACATAATTGAAAATCTATGGATAGACCTTAAAAGAGCAGTGCGTGACAGACAGCCCAGAAATCTCAAAGAACTGGAAGACTTTTGTAAGGAAGAATGGGCAAAGATACCTCAAACAAGAATTGAAAGACTCTTGGCTGGCTACAAAAAGCGTTTACAAGCTGTGATATTTGCCAAAGGGGGCAGTACAAGATATTAACTCTGCAGGGTGCCCAAACGTTTGCAGACGCCATTTTTTTGTTTTCTGTTATTTTGAAAGTGTAAATGATGGAAATAAAATCTAACTTTTGTTGACATAGTATAAGAATGTCTAATCTGTAATTTGATGCCTTTTGGAGATTTTTCCATCTTTCCTTGGCTTCTTTATGCACATTAATACACATTTTTAGCTGGGGTGCCCAAACTTTCGATCCCCACTGTATATATACATACATATATATACATACACATATATACATACACATACATACAGTACAGTTAGGTCCATATGTATTTGGACACAGGCACAATTTTAGTTTTTTTCAGGTATTTACCAAAACATATTCAAGCTATAGTTATATAATTGATATGGGCTGAAAATGCACACTCTCAGGTATAATTTGATATACATCCAAATTGGAGGAAGTGTTTAGGAAGTACTGCTCTTAAGAGTAGCCATCCCCCCTTTTTCAAAAGACCAAAAGTAAGAGGTCTTGAGAAAGGCAGGCTGTGCCCCACTGAAACGTTGACAGTGAAATGTGGCGTGGCGGGGGGGTCTGATCATTGGAGGAGAGCAGACTCTGGAGAAGAGTTCCCAGTACAGCTAGAGAATCGACCACTATGTGCTTTCATAGTGTGGTATGTTTAGTCACCTTTTATTATAAAAGCAGAGGGACTGGTAGAAACACCTGGGATTTCACAAAGGATGCAATACAAAGAGAACAGGATACATTTTCATACAAGTACATGGTACAGCAGGAACATATCAGGAATATGGAATGTTGGGTTTACATATTCTTTAAAAAGAAAATTTTTGTTCCCTTTATTTCCAAGGATTTAAAAGCAGCAATACACAGTATAAAATGGGGGTCAGCAACCTGTAGATCACAATCTACCAGTAGATCGTGGCCAGGTGACTGATAGATCACAGGCTAGGCTTGCTGACCCACCATCCCAAAGCATCAAACAGAGCTCAATGCAGAGGGACTATTTGTGAAGTTGGATCTGTAGTAGGGAGCAAGAGCCACATAAGCCAATGCCTCCTCTGTAGTGCTGGCCCCTATCCCATGCAGAGTGATACCAATAGTACTCTTTTGACACGGCTTTCGACACGGTTGATCACCCCCTCCGCCTCAAAAAACTACACTCTCTTGGCCTCAGAGACTCAGCTCTCTCCTGGCTCTCTTCCTATCTATCACAGCACTCCTTCATTGTTACCTATAACGCTACCACCTCCCCCTCACTCCCCCTCTCTGTTGGGGTCCCCCAAGGTTCTGTCCTTGGGCCCCTTCTCTTCTCCATCTACACCTCCTCCCTTGGCCAACTGATACACTCTCATGGCTTCAACTACCATCTCTATGCCAATGACATGCAAATCTATCTTTCTACCCCTCGCCTCACCCCGTCCGTCTCCGCCCGAATCAGTAGCCTACTGAACGACCTATCGGATTGGATGTCACTCCACTTCCTCAAATTAAACCTTTCCAAAACCGAGCTCCTAGTTTCCCCCCCCCCAACTTCTCCATCACTACCAACAATGCCATTATCAGTCCCACCCCGCAAGCCAGAGTACTAGGTGTCATCCTAGACTCCAATCTGTCTTTCCAGCCCCAGGTCCAATCACTGACAAACCCATGTAGACTCCACCTCCGCAACATCTCCAAAATACGTCCGTTCCTAACCCCGGAAACTACTAAGCAACTCATTCACTCCCTTATCATATCACGACTTGAATATTGTAACTCCCTCCTCACTGGCTTACCTCACCACAGGCTATCCCCGCTTCAGTCTATCCTGAACACTGTGGCCAGACTCATCCACCTTACTAACCGCTCTGTATCCGCCACCCCCCTCTGCCAATCCCTCCACTGGCTTCCGATTGCCCAACGGATAAAATTCAAAATGATAACACTGATGTACAAAGCTATCCATAAAACTGCTCCAAACTACATCACCGACCTGATATCCAAATACCACCCAAAACGTACTCTCCGCTCCTCACAAGACCTCCTACTCTCTAGTTCCCTGGTCTCCTCCTCCCATGCCCATCTCCAGGACTTCTCCAGGGTTTCCCCCATCCTCTGTAACTCCCTACCCCAATCCATCAGACTGTCTCCCACTCTCCTCTCCTTTAGGCGCACCCTGAAAACCCATCTCTTCAGGGAAGCCTACCCTGCCCTCAGCTAATTGCCGATCTCCCCCACTCTTCCTACCACTCCATCCTCCACAGCTATTTTCTCCTGTACCACTATCCCCTCCCTCCTAGATTGTAAGCTCCAAGGAGCAGGGCCCTCAAACCCCTCATGTATCGAATTGTATTGTTACTGTACTGTCTAGTGTACTGTCTCCCATTGTAATGTACAGCGCTGAGCAAACTGTTGGCGCTATATAAATACTGTATAATAATAATAATACTCCACGTCTTATCCCAGCTAGTGGTCTCCAGAGTGGTACCAGCAGCAGGAAAGAAGAGATCTTCAGGTCAGTGGGAAGCAATACACAGGGTATAATAGTATAGGGCTGCTTTAACACTGATGTGCTATGGTAAACTACACCACGGGTGCAGTGTGGTGTACCTACAGCTTTCCTGCCAGTTAGCTGCTCTTAGTAATAGACTTCTGTTATATCCTGCAAGTTTCCTACACTTTCTGAAAGCTCACCAAAACTCCTGAATGCAGGTCTTTGGTGCGCTTTCAGAAAGTGCACCAAACTTGCAGGATTTAATAGAAGTCTATGGCAAAGTGCAGGTAACCCAGGAAAGTCACAGTTGCAGGTAAACCTAAGCACATCAGTGTAAAAGCAGCCTTATAGGGGGCTCGCACCCCCTTTAGCTGCAGTAGCCAAGGGTGTACACAAGCCACATGCCCTATCATGGTTTGTGGGTATAGTTCCTGCCAAGCATGACCCATTTAAGTGAATGAGGCCACTCTGCAAGTGCCTGCAACCTTGTGCAGTACAGCAAAAAAAATGGCTAAAGCAGGCAGCGTTGTGTTGATTTCTCCCCACCTGCTTTAACACCTTGGTCCCCACAGAAGCATGCAGTTATGGGGAGCTTGAAGATTGGCCCCATTTACTTGAATGGATTGCAATTGGCAGGTGGTAGAAACAGAGGGTTTAATTCCTGCTGTAGTATGTGTATACTTTTGACTGCTGCCTCAGCAGAGGGTAGAAATTGGGGTGGTAAAAACATGACTCAACTGCTAGGTTTTACCACCCCCAACTTTACGTGTGAACAAACCCTAAGGATGCCGCTGCCAAATGCAACTAAGGGCTCATTCAGAAGTGCAGCAGGCACTGCTGCTCCTTTGAAAAGCGATCCAAGTGTTTGACATTTTGACAGGAGGTGAGGACACGATATGTTGTCTCTTCACCACCTGATTCAGAGGTGTGGACATTTTTTAAAAAACTACTTGTCCAGGGACTAAATCGGTGTCCCAATCTACTTGTCCCTCAAGACAATCTACCTCTCCTGATAAAAAAAACATACATTTTAACCAAAACCATATTTAAATCTGCTTTAAGTAATGTCTGGGACTTTTAAAAACAAAAAGGGCTTTATGGCGACTTAAACGTTTAATATTAACATCACGCTGTTTATCTCCTCCTCCCCTTCCTGCCTGTCTCCAGCACGGCACCCGGGGACTAGCAGGGAGGCGAGAGACCTTGCAGTGTAATGAGCACCGATTGGGTACCCGTCAGGAATGGGGAGTGTAGGGCTTATCCTTTATCCATTTTGCTGCCAGGGCCATTTTTGCATTTTTTGCACACGTTTAAAAAATCATTTAAGGCCTGAAGATTACACAAAACTCCAAAACAGTATATTATCTAAAATCAGAGATCCTAGAGAATAAAATAGCAGTAGTTTAAATTGTTTATGTCACACGATATTATCAGAAAGGTCTAGGAAACAATATTTCAGTAAAAAATACACGCAAGTTAATTTTAGGGCACAAAAAGCAATAAATTATCCAATTTTTTGTAAAATGTAAAAGACGAAGTTGCATCAAGTAAATAGATATCCAACATGTCAAACCTTAAATTTGTGTGCACTTGTGAAAGGGCAACAAACTTTAGTATACTATAGTTTCTATAGGTGGCGCTTTTAAAGCCCCTTATAGGTCATAAGTTTAGTGTTACGGAGGAGGTCTGGTGCTAGAATTATTGCTCTCATTCTGGTGTCCGTGGCGATATGTAACGTGTATCTCAATCGACGTTTTCATGTGTAGGCGCCCCAACATCTGCTTTTACATTTGTGCATGCGTACATATGTGGGGGCCTTGAAAAAGTTGGGGGGGGTTATATGCTTGGGTGTAACTTCCATTTAACTTGGTGACAGGTTCTCTTTTTTGTGGTATCTAGGGTCTTTCCTGTGCCCCCCTGAATGTAATGCAGTGCACATCGCACCGCATTACATTCTTTCCCGGCCTCAATGACTGGGAATCTGTCAAACAGTGACCCGGTGATGTCACATCACTTCCGGGTGAGAACAAAAGGGGAGGGAAGCGGATGTGTCCGTCCTCCTCCCTCCCCTATACCACATCCCGCCGGCACCCACTGCACCAGTTCTGGGTCCACAGATGGGCAAGCGGAGCCCGGGACATATAGCGGGCAGGGGGGAGAGGCTGGCACTGTGGGCTCTGTGGAAGCAATCGGGCGGCAGCGCTGCCACCCGAATGCTTCCACCTGCAGGTGAGCCCTGCTGCTTGTCCACAGCAGGGCTAAAGGCAAAAAAAACCTACCTGCCTGGTGCCCGAAACTGCATGTCCCATGCGCCGTGCGATATGAATTGCACATCCCTGTGATTTAAACTCATGATTGCCATGCAATGCATATGATTGCAACACCATAGTACAGCAATTAGAGGTTTAAATCAAGTATGAGGAGGTGACACTAATCGACACTGTGCCCTATGATCTTTGGCTTCTCCCATGTTGTTCAGGTAGATCTCCACCTCTTTAAGGTTGCCTAACCCTGGTATAAAATGTTCATCCTTTTTGGTTTAGATATATTTTAAACAGTTTGTAAACCCTAAGGGCGCATGTACACTACAGCTGATAAACTTGCGTTCAGGAGCCGTTCAGCGTTATGTGTCCATGTACTCTATGTCGTTTAGTCAGTTGAGTTTACAGTTGTTTTTTTAAATGCAGAAAACTTGCGTTCAGGAGTAGATTTTATCAGCATTTCAAATGCCAAACGCTTGTAAATGAGTGTACACGCGGCTAACCGCGTTTATAAGTGTTTCCATTTGAAATTTTTTTTTAACTCTTCCATTTTCAAATGCTGTCCAGAGCCTTTTTTTCATCATGAAAAATGCATGCAACGCGTTTTCCTGGTACTCAAATGGACCTGGTACACCATACTTTGAGGTTTCGCATGAAAGAAAATATGTTAGACACTGCTGCAATAATTTATGCGCAGAAATGAGCAGGAACACATCCAAGCACCACAAAAAAAAAAGACAGCTAATCTCAACAAATACTGCTCTCTCTGATTCTCTCAAAATGTCTGAAATTGTAAATTTTTTACTGTTTTTCAGTGCATTCTGAGCATTTTGGAAGGTCTCCTGAGGTTATCTTTAAAAAACGCTTCTAAACGCAAACGCTCATAAACTCGGTATGCCAATGCGGCTAAACAGACGTTTTTTAAACTACGTTTTCCAGCAGTCAGTTTCCATCATTCAGAAGTGTCCCGTGTACATGGAGCCTAACAATGAGCTTCTCCTACTGGTTCCTTCTGGTCTGTAAACAAATTATTAAAAATGTTTTGTTACATACAGTATGTATGATAAGTGCCAAAATAAGATTGATCTTGTAGAAATCTTGTTTATAATGCTTATAACGTTTTGTACTGTCTTCCTGTGGAGGAGATTCTGTAGTCCTGTCCTCTGTTTCCTGATACAGTAAAACAGGACTAAGACTAAGACAGGAAGTTGTGTTACTTGTAGACGTGTAGTTCGTTTTGTAAGAAATTGATTTTCGGATGAAAATTTGATTTTTGGAGATTCAGATGATACAAATCTCCAAATGGACATAGTAACAAAATCTGAAAAAAAGTTTTAACAAAATTAACTAATGCATTTGTCTCATTCAGATGACATCACATGATGCGATAGTAGTTTGGTCCCATGGGGAAATTAATTCAATTTTAAAATGTTTTCAATAATTCACAAACAAAATTGTGCTCTAAATTGAAATTATAATTGTCACAGTCAGTGAGTTCAAATCCACACAAAATATCAAAAACAAAGACTAATATATATAGCAGTCTTTCAAAAAAAAAAAAAAAAAACTGCTAAATTTTTCAGATCTTTCCAGACCAAGGAATATACGAAATGAATGTGAAAACAAATCGTTCCAACATAATGAATATGACAATTGAAATTCTTCAATGAATAAATGCATTCAAAACAAAGCGAAAACTTCTGGTGCGCACATATCTAGTCTCTAGCAGAATCACCAGATGGACTGGTAAGCTGCAGCATATAACATATTTGTTTTTGGGTTTAAAGTTTAAGCTCCAGTTTAGGAATGTCACACATTGACACACACCATGAATAGCACAGGAACATGCAGTGCAATTTCAGCCCATTCATTTGAATGGGCTGAAGGCTAGGTTTACACTAGGAATTGCTTATGTATTGCATAGGAATGCTAATCGCATTCCTGTGCAATTCACATGGGATTCAGTTTAGTATGATTTGAACCTATTCAATTTTGATAAGCTCAAATTACACCACCTCACACCAAAGTAGTGCATGCACTACTTTTAGAAATGCACTGTAACCGAATTGCATGTTAGTTTTTTACCATGCAATCTGGTGCATGCAAACACACTGCGTTTGCAACGTGCATGTGCGGTGTTGTTAACATTGCAGTGACACCCGCTACAGATTGCAAAGCCAGTGTGTTTTGAACATGGTGCTGGAAACACCCATGAATCGCAGATTTCCTGCCCCACATTCTGGTGTGAACCAGGGCCAAATTGTACCTTTAGCACCCTCTAGTGTGCTACTGGAATAGTGTAGTGTATTGCAGGTAAAATCATTGTGTATGATTCATGGTAACTGTGTGAGTCTGTGATTGAGGTCGGGTTATTGCAGGTCAGCTGGATGACTTAACAGGTTGTGGCTCTATTGCCTCCTCCTGACTCTGGAGGGCCATAGAACCTTCCAGAAGTCGGTAAGCAGGAAGGGGTGAAGACCTAATCTGCATGTTTATGGGAGTCTGGAAAATCCCAGGTTTGAAGGCCCTGGTGGAGTGATTGACTGGCCAATAAATATGGGAGAGTCAGGCTGACAGAGGAGTCAGCTGAAAGATGGAGTGCTGAGAAGACTGTTGATGCCTTGGAGGGGTCCACTAGGTCTGGGGGGGGCAGCCTCCAGACTGGGCTCGGAATGGCTCAGGAGGATACATTCAGCAGCGCAGCATGAATGGAATTGAAACCTGGAGCAGTGGAACAAACAGGACAGAGTGAGTACATCAGCACACACTGAGATCCACAAGGGTATAGACTTCCACATGTAGCAAGCTTTCAAAAGACAGCGCTGGACTCAATCTTTTATCTTTGGTACAGAGATCTTTAGTGCAGCCAGGAGGGCTGGTAGTGTCTGCTGGGAGCAGTTCTACAGCGGGAGAGGAGACATCCCTGCATGTAGTTACAAGAAGCTAAGCTGATTTTTGAGGGGCTGCTAGTTCCTCACCCACAAAGGGTTGTTGCTACTGATCCGCAAAGACTGACGGCTTTCAAGGAAAAGAACAGTCTAGGATCTGTTTTTGTACATAGGAAGGAAGTTGCCCCCCCTTTAATGATTCAAACCAAAAATAATCCATATTTCCCTATCCAAGTTATCTCCCCTAATAAAATAACAAAACCAAGCTCATGGATTGGTTACTGTCTCCTGGATGCAAGTCTGTGTGAAAAATACCTCTTGCCTGGCTATGCAGAGCTTAGGGATACCCACAACACAGCGGCCTTCACGAGGGTAGCGCTACATACCGAACCAGAGCAAATGTAGTACATGCACTACTTTACCAGACACAGAGCAATTGTGTCACATGGTACATTTGTAGAACTGTGTTTGGCGGCTATTCCAGCACAGCTCCACTGCAGGACAAGGCAAGATGCCTTGTCTCCTACCTAGCTGGTTCATAGCACCGCGCGGTGGTGGTGTGCGCTGAAAAAGGTATGGCATGCATCCACTGTTTTGCACTGTGCTGTAGTCAATAGAACTTAATGAAATTTTGCTGTGTGACATATCAGAAAAGTTTATTTAAAAAAGAAAGGAAACCGTGTGATGTACCGCATTTGGCGCATCAGTACTACTTTCGTCCTATAAACAAGGCCTTGTTCACAGTATATGCCCATGTGAAGGCCATGTTTACCCACACAGGAATGCACATGCATGCCAGTTGCTCAGACACAGCCACTGCTCCCAATTTGATATCCGTGCATGGGGTCAGTTGGCCCGTGCACCCATATGGACATCAAATTGGAAGCAGCACGGGCATATGTTGTAGTTACACTGCATGTGAATAAGGCCTAAAACAAACCAAAACAAAAAGGTCAGCCATGGAGCAGCCCCTGATGGTGGCCAAACACCTTCTCAAAATAGCAGAGCTTAATTGTTGGCCTAATGTAAAGGAACTAGGACCAAATGTTTCTCTGCTAGGATTTAGTTCCCTGTTTTTTGTTTTTTTTTTTTTGCCCAGAAGAAATCAGTTTTATTTATCTCACCACTGAAACAAATCTTCTATCCAGAGGTCCTTGCAGTTTCCCCAGTTCAGCCATCAAGTTCATGAAGTTCCTTGCTATGCTCCGAATCAACTTGAAGTGTCCTGGCAAGGGCAGTCTATGCAGTTTTCCTTCTTTCCTTTGACCTGAGGCGATTAGCACCACGGCTGCAGCAGGTGGCGGCAGGTTCCTTTCTCCTGTCAATACATCAATCTCCATCCTGGGCATCAATGTGGTAAGTGAAGGGTCACCTTTATTGTGCCCTCATTATACCTTACCAAGTGTATATGACCGTGTGGTGCTTCTTATTTATGGGAAGTACGATGTGGGTGCTTCAGTTGCAGCTCTGGGGAACTACTCTAGTTCCTCTGGGGACTTATTAACTGCTGTTAACCCTTCCCAAGGACCCTGAAGGGATTCTGAATACAGCCTGTAGAGCAACTGCATAGTGGTATTTGGAGTGATGCAGGCACCATTTTGCCAGCCCTTACCTTCCTGGGTCCTCCTAAGTACCTTCCATGCTTGCCTTTACCCTGTTTTTCTGCGGACTATGGAGGACATTTCTGATGATTTGTGTAGTGCCTGTGGCTGTGTTATCGTGATTTCTGGCACAGCAGGTGCAGCCTTGACTGAGGGCTTTATGCCCTATTACTCTGCCTTGCCTTATCTTTCCTCTGGAGGGGCACCCACACACAGGAGATGGGGTGTGTAGTTTCTCATTCACAGAGGACTATGAATGAATGGCACAACTGAATGGGCGGAGCCCCTCGCAGCCATGGTTTTTAAAAATTTGTCAGCTACCAGGGGAGAGAAGATCCCCCACTAGCTGTCAAAGCTGGGGAGCGGGGGTCAGTGCATTCATAACATGTTACGCTCTGTATATGGGTGCAACATTAACATGTTATGAAAAGTGAACTTATTCTTTAACTGGAGCAGTATAGTTGCACTAGGGTTGTTGGTTCAAATCCCTAGCACAGCACTACTTGCCTGGAGTTTGCATGCCCTCCCTGTGCCAGTGTGTGTTTCCTCCAGGTACTCCGGTTTCCTTCCACACTCCAAAGACATGCTGATAGGCTAATTGACTCCTGTCTAAATTGGCCCTAGTATGTGTATGTATGAATGTGAGTTAGGGACCCTAGATTGTAAGACTGATGTGAATGTATAATACATGTAAAGCGCTGTGTAAATTGACAGTGCTATATACAGTAAGTACCACTAATAATAATACTCAGCTTACATGCCCTAATAAGCAACCTTTCCCCTCTGCAGCCTCTAATGTTGCATCTCTATGGTACTTTATGGCAGTTCCACTACTAACCACAGATGCAGTGTTGTACAGTCTGGTGTGGGATTGCACCTTCCTTTTCTGATCTCCTTCAGGTTAACTAAGCTAGTAGATTAACTTTGCGATGATAATATTCAACCCCAAAGATTCCCCTTTCACTCCCTCAGGCACTGGCTGTGTTAGGCTGCCACAAGCTTAGCAGGTTAGTGCCAGCTACTTGGCCGCCCAGATCAGTGGTCAGAAAAGATGGTCCAGGACTCACTTTTATGCTGCGTCCTGGACGCTTCAGAGGAGCTCACTGTCCTTTGCCCTACTTTAAGTGGGAGATTGTCTTTTTTTTTGTATTAAAACTACAGTTTGAACATGATGTCTGTGTCTTCCTGTTTGTTCTCTTTTGCACTACTTTGGATCTCCCAAAATATTGGGGAACTGCAGATCGACTTTATGGACTGAGGGGTATACTGGGTTACACATGTTTGTGCACTACTTCTATATTACACTATTTACAATGACTGTCTTTGATCAAGCTTCCTTGCAGTAGTAACACTAAAAATCCACCATTTTACCAGATAATTTCCTGTTACATCATTTACTGTTTTGTTAGGTTTTTGTTTTTACAGAGACCAAGGGAAAATGGCTGACGGGTTGTTTCCTGTTGTGTAATTTACTCTATGATCTCCTGTTGTTATCTTCCAACTATCCCTGATGAAAAGATGGGCATTCTTGTGAATTTTGGATTGATTGGACGTGTTTGGAAAGTGGCAGTGGACCCCTGGCCGTGATCTTACATACTGTATGTGTTAAAATGCTTTTGATCTACTTTGCTTAGAGATCCTGGTAATCCAGTAAGGAGGTGGGATTTCTGGTTATTTGTTGACCTGGGAGCACTGCATGCAGAAGTTATAACACACAGCATCCATATTTTAAGTGAATCATCCTTTTTGGACTGTAATTGCACAGTGGGAGTGGACTGTTTATGTTTTCACACTGTGTAGCTTATTCATTTTAAAGGTAGAATTTCAAATTGGTTTCTTGTCAAACAATATGTTTTCACATGTATAAATAGGTGATGAGATATTATCTTTTGTAATTGTGGGTATAGTGACATAGGAATTTGCACACCTTTTTATCTTAAATAAAATGCTGAAATATTACCCAAAAGTTGTATACAAGCTAGCAAGTGGACCAAGCCTGCCTTTTAGTTACAGAAAGGTTTTCACTGTCACCTTTACAACCTTCCAGCAAAGGATGTCATAGGTTAATATGGAGGATATTGGGCGCCTGCCCCTATCTGTCACCACTGGGGTCACATTAGCCAAGTGAGGGAGAGAAACTGAGGGAAAAGAGAAACATTGGAATATTCTAGTCAGTCCCTGTGTGCAAAAGTGTATTTACTTTGGAAGAATAAATATTTGGGTGTCCTACGTGTGTGGATGTTGCTTCAATATGTAAAACTATAAGATTCATTTTTTACATTTTAGATTGGGATGCCTCAAGATTATGCATTTTTAAAGGGTGCCAAGAAAAACACTGTTATAAACTGTATGTAGCATTGTGCCGGCAGCAGTACAGGAACTTTCCATCCCATTCCCGGAACAAAATCGAGTTGGGCTTAATGCTGCTCAGCCATAGCTAGGAAGCTTTGTATTATATGAATAAATGCAAGGCTTCCTCTGACTGGCTGAGGTGGAGAGGTGGACATCACAATCACCACCTAAGCCAGTTAGAGGAAGCCTTGTAATCATTCATAAAAATGCAAAGCTTCCTGTGAAGTAGCCCTCAGCCTAAATTGATTTTGTTCCAGGAATGGAACAGAAAGTCCCCCTACCACTGCTGAAACACAGCTGTGTATACAGTTTGTTGCTGATGCGGCATACAGTTCATACAGCACTCACAGTGGGCGCATGTAATGATGAAAGAAATTGTTCTCTTGGACCAAACTAACTATTTAAAGTTAAATGAAAGCTGAAGTTAGGCTTTAAGGATACCCTTATTGGTATTGTATGCTCTTGTTTTGCGTTAGAACAGTCTGTGCCCCCTAAGGTCTTCATCATGGGTCCCCTAAAATTTCCCAAACCCACCAAGGCCTTCCCAGTCTATTTGCTCTTACAGCTTATCTTGCAGGGTGATTGGCCTCATCCAGAACAGTTATTTACCCCAGTTTGCTTAGCAATATCGTATTGAGGAAGGCTTTCTGAAAATCTGGATGGTCCCTATGGTGGACTCTCTCTCTTGTCCTAACAAGACACATAACAGTCCCTGTAGAGCAGTAATTCTCAATGGAGCTTATTACTACTGTTCATATAATGTTCATATAAAAGAACATCCAAAAGAACATCTAACATATAAAATAATTTAATTTAATGTAAGCTGTAAACAATAAGCACACACTGTAAAGATAAAAACACTTTAAGTGAGCAAATTTTCCAAGGCTGAGGGCTGCTCTCCAAGATTTAGACTGGGAGGGAATGTTGTCATTAAAAAAAAGCTATGAATAATAAGAACAGAACATTTAAAAATTTTAAAAATGAAGGAACGCTGTCATAATTTAAAAGTTACAAAGAAAATAGCAGAATGTGTAAAAAGGAAATCAAAGCTGCAAAGATTCAAAACAAAAGACAGGTTGCAAAAGAGAGTAGGACAAATCCCCAAACATCCTTCAAATATAATATTAGTAAAAAGGTTAGGTCTGAACATGTAGGCCCTTTACAAGATCATTTTGAGTGGGTGACTGGGGTAAAAAAACAAGGCAAATTTATTAAATACATTATTCAGCTCTGTGTATACAAAGGAAAATGGGGGAGCTCAAGTCCTTAATGGGCATTATATTGACAGCCCACAAATGCTCTGCTCTGCCCCTCTAGTACTCACTGGAGTACCAGGCGTGGGAGGGGATGGAAGTGGCTGGCTCAGGCTCTCAACGGCATGCTGAAAGGCTGAGCAAGCTGCCAGTCAGGTTTCTGAGCAGATCCCAACACTAAAGCCTATTTTAACCTGCTGACGGCTGAAAATAGGTTACAGGAGTACAGAACTAAGTACACCCCTGTGATCCATAGAAGGTGTAGGGCCAAGAAAGCCTTGGCCCTACTTCTCCTTTAACAGGCCACATAGTAGAGTTCTTGATAGAAAACAATATTTTACACAATAGTCAGCATGGATCCGTGAAAGAACAAAGTTGTCAAACAAATCTTATTTTTTTTTTTAATGAGGAAGGTCCACCCTTTTGTGAGTTTTTTTTTGCCTCAGCGGGTATCAGGGATGCTTACTTTGTACATTCCCATTTTCCTTCAATACTATCTTCGCTTTACCAGGGGCAGTCATTGATTACCTTTTGTTGCTCTTCCCTTTATATTGTCCATGGATTTTCACTAGGGTGCTTTTCCTAGCTCTGCTCCATTCTCAAGGTCTACATGTTGTGGGTCACCTGAATGATCTCTTGCTAAAGAATGAGTCCTCCCTAACTCTGTCAACAAATGACCAGCAGAAAGTGCAGACTTTGCAGAGATTTGGTTGAATCCTCCACCTGCACTGGATCCAACTCATTGATTATAGTAGCCTTAGAGGAACTGTCTGTCAGGGCTCTGGGTATGACCAGAGGTATGTGAACTGACGCAGGGAAACGCAGGCTTCAGATATGTTATAAACAATAAGACAATTTATTAAAGACTAACAATACAAACATAAACGCAGTGCACCAAACCCCAAGCTAACACAAATACATACAACAAGGCGAAACAAACCCAAACCTAAACTGATACAGATACACAGGTACATACACATATAGAGCACAATGTAATCAGGCAGGCCGGGTCGATAACTATCGGCAGGTAGGTACAGGAGGAGCAGGTGGAGAGAATGGTCAGGGTCACAAGCCAGGGATCAAAACAGGAGAAGTCAGCAGAGGTCAGGATCAGACCGGGTCGGCAACAAGTCAGGCAGAGGCAGAAACAGAAACAGGAACAGGAACGCAGGTTATAAAATACAGGGGCCCATGGAAAAACACACACCAAGGCACAGACTGCAGGTCTGGCCATCCCTTAAATACACCTGCATAATCAGCTTCAGGTGTTTGGCTGGCTGCAGGGTTGAGTCTCTGATTGCTGAGAGCACCTGCTGGCCAGCCCTGGTACTGCAGCCCACAAGGCAGGTGAGTCCCACCATTACTGGCAAGTCCATTCCTGACACTGTCACTGGATATGGCCCTTTCAACAATCTTCCTGGACAAACTTCTGACCCTCTGCGCTCATGCCTGGGCACATCTGCAAAAGGGTCAACCCTCACTTTTTGTCTCCATGAGAGTTTTGGATTTGATGGTAGTCATGTGCCCAGTTTTACTACAAACTGTTGCAACCCAACATTTTGGTAGGGTGGGACAAACAATTTCAGTCCTTGGATTGCCTCATGCATCTGAGTTCCAAGACCTGACTCGCCCTGGCATGGTGAATTTCCAACCTGGCACTAGAATCAGGGAAACCCTTTCCCCCGAAGGAGTGGAAATTTCCAACAATAAATGGTAGCCTATAGGGCTAGGGAGGAGTCCTAAATGTCCTCTCAGTACATGGATTCTTGGTCATCATAAGAAACATCCTGGAACTTTGGGGATTTAGCTGTCCCTTCAGCTCTGGACTCCTCAGTTACAAGGTTACCTAATAGGAAGTTGGCTAGTGCCATGGCCATGGCCTACATCAACCATCAAGGAAGCACCAGAAACTGCACCTCTGAAAGGGAAGCAGACTTGATCCTCTCCTGCATATGCATTTTTGATGTGTTTCCGATGTGTTTGCTGGGTACCCAACTCTCAGTATGCACCTGTGAAACATGGACATGTGACTCAAAAATGCACCAAAAACGCAACCACAGTGTGCTTTTGACGTATTTTTTACACATTTTCCAATCATTTCAGTGATGAACTACGTTTTTGGTGTGGTTTTGAAAAAAGCACCAAAGATGCAGCATGCAGGGCAGAGGGATGAAATTTCATTCCACAGGAAGCCAGTGCGGGCTACTAAACACACAAGCTGCTGTTGCTTCACCCAGCTGCACCTAACAGCCCACACACCCCATTTACCACTGCATCAAATACACAATTTCTTTTAACATCCTGCCTACTTCTAATCCTCTGCTTCATAGCCAATCAGCAGCCTCCCTTCTTGTACAGCCACACAATGCTTTAGGCCTAGGGCAGAGCCTGCTACCATGGTAAGCAATGCTGTGTATGTTGTGCTTAACTGCTTCCATACAGAGCACTTTTACCCCCTTCCTGCCCAGGCCATTTTTTCAGGTTTCAGCGCTCTCACACTTTGAATGACAATTGCGCGGTCATACAACACTGTACCTAAACTAAAATTTTATCATTTTCTTCACACAACTAGAGCTTTCTTTTGGTGGTATTTAAGCAACACTGGGGTTTTTATTTTTTGCTAAATAAAAAAAGACCGAACATTTTGAAAAAAAAAAACTAATTTTTCTTTTTCTGTTATAAAAGTTTGCAAATAAAAAATTGTTCTTCATAAATTTAGGCCAAGATGTGTTCTACTACATGTCTTTGGTGAAAATAACCCAAATTAGGATGTATTATTTAGTTTGAAGGAAAGTTATAGAGTTCACAAACTATGGTATAGATCTGAATATTGATCAATCCTGAAGTACTGACAGCCAATCTAATTTCTTGAGGTCTAAGAATGTCAGAACAGTACAGATACCTTCTAAATGACCCCTTTTTCCAAAGTAGACAGTCCAACGTATTTCATAAGAGGCATGGTGAGTTTTTTGAAGTTGTAATTTTTTTGTCATAATTTTTCGGAAAATGAAAAAATTAACAAAAATTATTTTCACTATTTTTTTTACATACTGTCACCAGTGCAGTACAGCGTCATCATATAACTGGCATGGTGGTGATCAGGGACACTGACTGGTGACAATATGGAAAAAAAAATTTTTTTTCTTTTTATTTTTGTATTAGTTTTAATTTTTTATTACATTTTTTTTTTAAGATTTTTTTTCATATTTCACTATGACCAAAGTAGTATAATGTTACCATAGTAATATTGTACTACTTTGGGGAAGTGATCAGTATTTATTTATTTTTTTTTACATAATTTGCTTATAGCAAAAAATTACTTTGCTATAAGCAAGCATTTACTTGAATGACATTGATTCATTCAGGGGGTTTTTTTGTGCTTATCTGCGATTTGGCCACGGCTAATCACATGACACAGCTGGGCTGTGATTAGCCCAGCTTGTGCATGTGATCCCTGTGACCATTCTAGACACACTAGTATACAATGGATGGCATGAAAGGAAGCCATCCATTGTATACAACTGTCATGTGACCTGCTGTACAGATCTTTGGAATCCAGTGCAAAAACGTTTTTAACTGAAGGACTTAAAATGGACCTTCACTCTCTCAGTCAACACTATTTTTTTTTCTTCATGCTGCTAGTCTTAGTAAATAGATAGGAAAGTATATCATATTTACTTGTTTTGAGCTCTTTTTTACATTTATGTCATACATTTCAGGAGGGGAGGAGGGGTTTTCTCAGCTAAACACACTCTCCTGCCTGCATGCCCTTAGCGGCAGGGATGGGAGAGTATGCTTTGAATATTAAAAATTATTCCAGGACAAATTACTGCACTTTATTTGGGGTGCTAGGAGTCACAGAGTACAACGTCAAACGCAATACACTTTACGAGTGTACATCTTTTTCACAACTTGGAATGCCCTAGCCTGAAAATTATGGCCTGCAGCAAATTCTCCATTTTATCCACTCCTTACAATGGAATACCACTGACATTACCACACAGACAGCTTTTTAAAGCAGATGTTTCTGTGGCGAGGTTTAGAAGGGGAGGGCATCTCGAGTCTGTATAAATTGTATATTTCCACATCAAGTAAACTCCTCTATATGCTTGGTAAAAATATATAGTGCAGCGCTGTAATATAAGTACATAAAACCCCCCTCTGATGATGTGCCGTAGCAAGAAAGGCCTCAGGAGGAGCCAACAGCACGTGTGACTTTCTGCACCGCCGTGACCACGAGGAGGTCCGGCGGCTCCTTATTGTGCCGGGTCAGTACAAGTTTATTTCATCCCTCTGTCCACTTAAGTGCTGGCAGTGTGATTTTTTGTATGTACCCCTGGCTGTTATTTTACTTCTTGCTTGTGACCAAATAAATCTGATCAAACCTACTACACCATTGGCACTCCCTCTCTGTTTTTGACCCTCTCTCTGAGGGTTTCAGATCTACAGCAGCTGGTTCCTATTGCATCTTGTATCCAGGAGAGGGAGCTCATCCACCTTCATGCATTGGTTGTGAGTGCTCTCTAAACCTTGCTGCATGCCACTACACCCAAGGCTGATGATCCACCTGGGAGGGATGATCCGTAGGTCCGTGTGTCTGGCAGATTACCTGGATAGATGGTCATATACATGCGCATATTTAATGCGCGGTCGGTGAGTGCGCATTTTATCTATACGGTTCTAGTCACCTATTTGATATAGAGGAGATTTTCACATCAAGTTTTCTGCAATCCATTCACGCTCATGAAGAATTTATGAACTTAATGCTTATTTGGTTTTATGTACTTATATTACAGCACTGCACTATATATTTTTACCATTTATGTTATGAGGTCTAGTGATTCCTTGGAGTGTTCTAGCAGCTGATTTTGTGAGTGCTCGCTATATCCGTTTTCTATTTTCCTGTATATGCTTGCCTGAGAAAGAGACATGGGCAAGGAGGTGGGCGAGGAGGGCCGGAGAGACTGGACTCTTAGAATACATAAAGGCATTATGAATGTCTCCATCATAGAGGCAGGCTATACAGTCCTCTCTTGTTGGTATTTGGTCCCAGACCGATTGTCAAGAATGTACCCTGGCTTCTCCTCACTTTGTTTTGGAGGATGTGGGCAAGTGGGAACAATGTATGGTGTACATGCCCTAAAGTTAGAAGGTACTGGATAGGAGTTAATTCCCTGATCTTCACAGTGACCATAATTAATGTCCTAAAAAAAACCTAGAACTGCGCTGCTTAATGAACCAATAGCTGGAGTTTTCAGATCCGCTCAGACTCTAATCTATTTCATGTTCCTGGCAGCCAAAATTGCAATTGCAACTGCCTGGGAGAGTCCAGACTTAGCGTTGATGAAATATAAACTTTCGTGGATTCTGATCAAGGAGGAAATGGTCAGCATCCTACATGCTACCTCTGCCAGGTTTGAGTAGAGTCTGGAATCTGGATTAGTTACCTACAGACTCCATCTTAATAACAATTTCTCTTTCCTGGAATGGGCGGGCCTGTCATGTGGGTGGATTATGTCTCTCCTTTTGCTTTCCTTCTCTCACTCCCTATTCCTCTATTCATTTATGACTTGTGTAGTACTCTGTTCTTCTTGTGCCTGATACATAGTGGAGCAGATTTCGGGCTCTAGTGCATTTGGGCTGCTCCTCTAGAGTCAGCATTTATATCCCTTTTGTTCCTGTTGTTGACCTATGCTAGTACTTCCCTTTCTTTCGAGGGTGGATTGGGATTCTTGGTCTTGCTACACATACTTTACATGTTGTTAATATAAGTATTATATACTTATATGTCATTTTTGTGTATCGCCTGCGTTGCAAGCTCTATATGGCATGGCCATCAAGGGCCTTTGGCTATATCATTACCTATTCACATGTTAATTTTCAGTAAAAACATTGAAACAGAAAAATTAAATAAATAGCATTTCCAGTTTGCTCAGTGCTCAGCAGCAATGTAGTTCCACATTAAGGTGGCACTTTACCCACCTACGTGCCATACGCAATACACTGTCAAGGAGCTCCATGCCTGGCTGCTGACATCTTCGGGCAGCCGGTTTCTGGGTCCGGAAGCCAGCCACTGTCATTGGCCAGGTGAAGAAGAGTTCAGTTCGGCACTGGTAAATTTGTAGAGTGAACTGCTCTTGTGCAGCTCACTGTACAGGGGCGGGCAGGTAGGTAGCTTTTATGCAGAAGAGACAAAGTATGTCTCTTCTGCATTAAAATTTCTGCCTGTTCACCCTTTTTTTTAACTGCTACCCACCTGTATGACGTCATATGACATCCTGGACTTTGAGCGGAGATATCTGAATGAGGACTGCAGCTACAGGCATCATCTACATATCTTTATTTTTCAGCCAACAATTCCCTCTATAGTAAAAGGTAACCTAGCAGCGGATTAGCTACTAGATTGCTTTTACAGGCAATGAAATGGGACATCCCCCCCTCCCGCCACCCAATTTCTCCTCTCCGTGATCTCGCATGCGATCGGGGTGCCAAAGAACTGATCCTGTGACAGCACCAGTTTACTGTAGAGCTGCCCGTGGACCCGATGGTCCCTGGCTATCTCTTTGTTCCTGGGAGGCCGGAAGTGACATCATGACATCACTTCCAGCTCTGGAAGATGTAAACACTGCCATTTTCTCTCCATAAAGAGGATCTGTCATGCCTTATTCCTATTACAAGGGACGTTTACAATCCTTGTAATAAGAATAAAAGTAATAAAAATAAGTTAAAGGAAAAGTGTAAAAATAAAATTAAAAATAAAATAAATATTTAAAGCACCTCTGTCCCCTCATGCTTGCATGCAGCAGCAAACACATTCATAGGTCGCGCATGCATATGTAAAAAGTGTTCAAACCATACATGTGAGGTATCTCTGTGAACAATAATTCTAGTGCAAGACCTTCTAAACTCTAAACTGGTAACCTGTAAAAAGTTTAAAATTGTCGCCTATGGAGATTTTTAAGTACCAAAGTTTGGCGCCATTCCACGAGTGTGTGCAGTTTTAAAACGCGACATGTTTGGTATCTATTTACTTGGTGTAAATACAGTGTGACGTAAAAAATTGCAATGACCACCATTTTATTCTCTAGGGTCTCTGCTAAAAAAATTATATATAATATTTGGGGGCTGTGAGTAATTTTCTAGCAAAAAAAATTATGATTTTATATGTAGGAGAGAAATGCCAGATTTGGCCTGGGTGGTAGTAAAGTAGTACATTTAAGCTATATTTCCACTTTACCTGCTAGGATGTTGTATTTTTTAAAATTATTTTAAAAAATGGAAAAAAAATGAGGTGATCTATTCTTAACCGCTAGCCTACAGGGCACTTATACCCCCTTCCTGCCCAGGCCAATTTCCAGCTTTCAGCACTGTCGCACTTTGAGTGACAATTGCGTGGTCATGCAACACTGTACCCATATGAAATTTTTATTTTTTGTGACAGATAGAGCTTTATTTTGGTGGTATTTAATCACCTATGGGTTTTTTTTATTTTTATCTTAAACAAACCAAAAACCACTGAAAATTTTGAAAAAAAAAGAAGTTTTTTTCTTAGTTTTTGTCATAAAATTTAGTAAATAAGTGATTTTTCTCCTTCACTGATATGCGCTAATGAGGCTTCAGTGGTGAGCACTGATAGGCTGCACTGATGGACACTGACAGGCATCACTGATGGGCACTGAAAGGCAGTACTGATACATGGCACTGATAGGCAGCACTGATTGGCGGCACTGACTGGCTCTGATAGGTGGCACTGATTGGCAGCATTGATAGGTGGCACTGACTGGCATTGATGGGTGACACTGAAAGGCAGCTCAGATGGGCACTGATATGTGGCATTGATGTGCACGGGTAGGCACTGATATGTGGCATTGATGTGGCACTGATGGACACTGACAGGTGGCACTGCTGGGGCTACACTGATCATCGGGGCTACACTGATCATCAGGGCACACTGATCATCAGTGCCCTGATGATCAGTGTACATGTCCCCTCCGCGGAAAGCCGATTACCGGCTCTCCTCTCCTCTCGAGCTGTCAGCGTGGCAGCTCGAGAGGAGTGAAATGCCGATAACCGACATTTCCCTGTTTACATGTGATCAGCTGTGATTGGACACAGCTGATCACATGACCGAGCTGACATCTTCAGCTCTTTCCATGATCGGTGATCCTCTGTGTTCGAGGGACACAGCGCACCGCCGATCGCCGCGCTGCGCGCTCCCTGAGCCGCGCATGCGTGGTGAGAATGGGAGGACGTCATATGACGTCCTCCCAGAACAAGAGAACCACCTTGTGCCCGTCGTTGGACTATATGGCGGGCGGGAGGTGGTTAAAGTGGTATTAACCACTTGCCCTCCAGAGGATTTACCCGCCTTAATGACCAGGCTTTTTTTTTGCTATTCGGCACTGCACTATTTCAACTGGTAATTGTGTGGTCCTGCAACAAAATTTATGTCCTTTTTTTCACATAAATAGAGCTTTCTTTCAGTGGTATTTGATCACCTGTGCGCTTTTTATTTTTTGTGCTATAAACAAAAAAAGACCAAAAATTTTGAAAAAAAAATATTTTTTACTTTCGGCTATAAAAAATATATAGTAAACTCAAAGTTAGTGATAAATTTAGGCCAAAATTTATTCTGCCACTTGGTAAAAAAATCCCAATAAGTGTATTTTGATTGCTTTGTGTGAACGTTATAGCACTTACAAACTATAGTATAGATACTGCAATTTACGCAATTTAGCTATACAGCGCTGCACTAGTTTAACTAACAATTGCGCAGTCATTAAATTCTATACATAAATGAAATTTATGTCCTTTTTTCACACAAATAGAGCTTTATTTTGGTGCTTTTTGATCACCTGTACACTTTTTATTTTTAAAAGAGACCAAAAAGTTTGAAAAAAAATTATATTTTTCTAATTTCTGTCATAAAAAATATCCCAAAAACTCAAATTTCATCATAAATTTAGGCCAAAATGTATTCTGCTGCATGTTTTTGGTAAAAAAAATTCCAAGAAGTGTATATTGATTGCTTTGTGTGAAAGGTATAGCATCTGAAAACTATGGTATAAATAACGTAATTTACACAGCTTTTACTTTCTGACTGCCTATCACTTTTCTTGAGGTGTTAAAATACCAGGACAGTACAATACACTCCCAAATGACGCCTTTTTGGAAAGTAGACACCCTAAGCTATCTGCTCAGAGGCATATTGAGTCTATGGAAGATTTATTTTTTTTACACAAGTTTTTGGAAAATGACAAAAACATTTTTTTTTTTACACAAAGTTGTCACTTAAATGATATATTGCTCACACAAGCCTTGGGTATATGTGGAATTACACCTAAAAATACATTCTGCTACTTCTACCGAGTATGTGGATACAACATGTATGAGACTTTTTGGGAGCCTATCCCATATCCAGGAGCCTGAAATCCAATTACCACTTTGAAAATCTGAAGGTGCATAACTTTCTCATTTCACTTCCTCACTACCTATCACAGTTTCGGAGGCCCTGAAATGCCAGGATAGCACCAAACCCCCCAATATGACCCTTTTTTGAAAAGTAGACACCCCAAGGAATTTAAAAAGATGCATGGTGAGTATTTTGCAGATCTAATTTTTTCTTACAAGGTTTCGAAATATAAAAAAAAGAAGAAAAAAAATGTTTCTCTTTTCTTTCTTCATTTTCTAAAAACTTGTGGCAACAAACAAGATCTGCAAAATACTCACAATGCTTCTTATCAAATTCCTTGGGGTGTCTACTTTCCAAAAAGAAGCCATTTGGGGGAATTTGGTGCTATCTTGGCATTTCAGAGTGTCCAAAACTGTGATAGGTAGTCAGGAAGTGTTATAAGGAAATAAAGCCCTTTAAAAGTCTAGAGGTGCTTATTGGATTTTGGGGTCCTGTACTTGGATAGACTGCCAAAAAGTCTCCCACATGTGGTATGCCAATACTCAGGAGAAGTAGCAGAATGTATTTTGGGTAGAAATTTTTTTTCTTTTTTTGTCATTTTCCAAAAACCTGTGGTAAAAAAATTAATAATTTTATTGACTCAACATGCCTCTCAGCAAATAGCTTGGGGTGTCTACTTTCCAAAGTGGGGTGATTTTGGGGGGTGAGGGCATTTTATGCCCAGCATTAGAAGTTTATGCCACACATCACTCACTCTAACCACCTGGAGACCAAGCCTTTTCTGACACTTTTTGTTCACATGAGCAAAATCTGTATTTTTGCTAGGAAATTACTTTAAAACCCCCAAACATTATATATTTTTTAAAGCAGACACACTAAGTGAATAAAATGGTGAGTGCTGCAATTTTTTATGTCACATAGTACTCGTGCAGAGATTTTTCAAACACAAATTTTGTGAAAAAAAATGATTTAATGCACAAAAATACAAAATATTGGCCAATTATTTGGTAACTTATAAAAGATGATGCTATGCTGAGTAAATAGATACCAAACATGAGATACTTTAAAACTGTGCATGCCCTGTGCAATGGCGACAAACTGCATACGTTTTTAACATCCATAGGCAACGCTTTAAAAGCCTTTACAAGCTACCATTTTAGATTTACAGAGGAGGTCTAGTGCTAGAATTACTACCCTTGATCTCACGTTCATGCGATACCTCACATGCATGGTGCAACTGCTGTTTACATGCTGGCACAGGGTCAACTCTTGCGCACGCAGCTGTGCACGCATGTGTGGGGCGAGGGTACTTTTTTTATTAAAGTTATTTTGATTTTTTTAATTATTTGTACACTGTCCCTTTTCATTTTTTGTTTTAACACTTTTAGTGCTATCACAGGGAATTCAAAAATCCTCTATAACTTCAATTGGCATTGTCATATATTCTTTTTTGAGAAATCTGGGGTCTATCAGACTCTAGATATCTCCTCTTCCCTTACATTATCTAATCTCACCAAGATCGTTGTGATCAGATGCTTTCCCAATTTACAAATGGTGCTTATTAAATCCTGCGAAACTGAAGTGATGAAATGCTAGTAGCTTCCGATTTCTTAGACCATAGAGATGATTGGCACCATTACGGTCTCCAATCAGCTCTATGGTCAGCTGGCAGAAACACCGGCTGCATTCTCAGGTTCTCACAGGACTGCCCAAGAAGGCCGTGGAAGGCAGCGGGGGAGGGGGGGCATCTTCTCCCGCTGCTTGTAAAAGCAATCCTGCCACTAATTAGCCACTAGCATTGCTTTTACATGAAATCCCATCGCCGACTGAAAAAACCGATATGAAGATGATGCCTGCAGCAGAAATCTCTGCCAGAAAAAGTGTGTGGTATGCCCACCATTAGAATATACCTCCCTGCATCCACCTACTTCTAATGGTGGGCACACATGAAATGTGCCAATATTATAAAATATATATGCAGAAGCATAGGGGCCATCCACCCACTGGCCACCCCAGGCTCCCATGCTTCAACATATATGCTCTTTTTTTTAACTGTGGATGCAAAATCTCAACCAACAGCACTGCACACACCTACTTATGTATATTCTGAGAGCAAGACGCTGTTGTTGTCATAATAAACAAGTCGGCACTGCAGTTGAATGATATTCCTGAAAAGAAAACAGCAATGGTTAACAATAAAACAGTAACTCAATAAAAAATTTTTTATTTAAATATCTCTGCCAGAAAAAGTGTGTGATATGCCCACTATTAGAATATACCTCCCTGCACCCACCCACTTCTAATGGTGGGCACACATGAAAATATTATAAAATATACAGTGAAGGAAATAAGTATTTGATCTCCTGCTGATTTTGAATGTTTGCCCACTCACAAAGAAATGATCAGTCTAAAAATCGAATGGTAGGTGTATTGTAACAATGAGAGAAAGAATAGCAACAAAAAATTCAAAAGAAATGCATGTCTAACAAATTATGCACTGATTTGCATGTTCATGAGGGAAATAAGTATTTGATCCCCTATCATTCAGCAGGAGTTCTGACTACCAGGTGTTTCTCATACAGGTAACAAGCTGAGATTAAAAGCAGTCTCTTAAAGAGAGTGCTGCTAATCTCATTTTGTTACCTGTATAAAAGACACCTGTCCACAGGAGCAACCAATCAGATTCCAAACTCTCCATCATGGCAAAGACCAAAGAGCTGTGCAAGGATGTCAGGGACAAGATTGCAGGCCTACACAAGGCTGGACTGGGCTACTGTCAAGGTCCTACCTTTTCCCAGAGGTTATGTTACTCCATGTGCTGGCATCCATCTTGGATTTCTGCTGAGCATGATGGGAATCTTTTATGCCTTCAGGTCTCTGAGGTCCATCCCCCAGAGGGGTGTGGCTGAGTACATATAAGCCTGGGATCTGCACATGCTCTTTGCACTTGTGTCTTGTGTCTTTGTCTTGCTACAGCTCTGTGTATACGCTCGTGACTCTTCTGGTATTCTGACTCGGCTTGTGACTAAGACCATTCTCTGTGTTTCCCTTTGATCTGACCTTCCGTTGCTGAACCCGGCCCGTGACCTGTGATTTTCTGTCTACTGTTCTGTACTGTTTTGTCCCGTTGTTTTTGACCCTGCTTGTCTGACTACGCTATTGTCATTCTCACCAGCTACACGCCATTGGCGGCGGCCATTACCGCAGCCGGGGTGTCTCGGGGGCCGCGACCTGGTTCCTGGTTGCGTCAAGTCCATCCCCACCATCAGGGGCCCTGGTGAAGGGCAGCCTGGGACTTAGACTCCGCGCCCTGAGGGACTTCAGTCTGTTGGTGGTGGTTGTTGTCAGCCAGTGCATTACCCTGCCACTAGGCCTACCTGTCCGTTCCACAGCCCTGCCCTGACAGCTACAAAACTATCGCCAAGCAGCTTGGTGAGAAGGTGACAACAGTTGATGCAATAATTTGCAAATGGAAGAAACATAAAAGAACTGTCAGTCTCCCTAGGTCTGGTGCACCATGCAAGATCTCACCTCGTGGAGTGTCAATGATCATGGGAACAGTAAGGAATCATCCCAGAACTACATGTGAGGATCTTGTCAATTAACTCCAGGCAGCAGGGACCACAGTCACCAAGAAAACAATTGGTAACACACTACGCCGACAAGGATTGAAATCCTATGAAGCAATCAGCGAGTGCTTAAGGTAAGATCAGCAGTAAATGCACTAAAAGGGAACCAAAAACCTTCAATAGCATAAATAATCAAAAAGTGCAGTGCTATAAAATAAATTATGTGTCTAATATCAAATAAATTATATATAAAACCAATAATTATGTGTATAGTCCATTTTGTGCAAAAAAAAAAACACTGTAATGAAGTGCAATTGTAAAACGGCAATATACACAAAAAATATATCTCTATATATACACCCTGTTCCAAATTATTATGCATATGATATTTTTCTCATTTATCTAATTAATTGATGTAAATACCAGTCAGTATAATTCTCATGTTATCAACTATTAAGAGTACTATTAAAATTTTATTGAACAAACCTCCTAATGACAACAGTATTTTTTTTAAACATAAAAAACTTACAATGCACTGTTCCAAATTATTACGCACAGTAAGTTTCAAAACACTTTATAGGTTGTAAAGAACTGAAAATTGTCATTTGTTGTGTTTGCAACATATTTACTGAAATCAAAAGCTATTTCAATCAAACTTGTAACAACATTTTAACTTTTTAAACACTTTAACAGGTCACATTACATTTTAACATAGGACCCCTTATTTGATAGCAGCTTCACAAGTCTTGCATCCACTGAACATGTGAGTTTTTGGAAAGTTTCTGCTTGAATTTGTTTGCAAGATGTCAGAATAGCCTCCCAAAGCTGCTGCTTGGATGTAAACTGCCTCCCACCCTCATAGATCTTTTGCTTGAGGATGCTCCAAAGGTTCTCAATAGGATTGAGGTCAGTGGAGGATGGAGGCCACATCATGACTTTCTTTCCTTTTATCCCCATAGCAGCCATTGATGCAGAGGTATTCTTTGCAGCATGAGATGGTGCATTGTCATGCATGAAGATGATTTTATTACGGAAAGCATAGTTCTTCCTTCTGTACCAGAGAAGAAAGTGGTCAGTCATAAACTCCACATACTTTGCAGAGGTCATCTTTACACCTTCGGGGACCCTAAAGGGGCCGACCAGCTCTGTTCCTATGATTCCGGCTCAAATCATGACTCCACCATTGCCTTACTGACATTGCAGCCTTGTTGGAACAGGGTGGCCATCCACCAACCATCCACTACTCCATCCATCTGGACCATCCAGGGTTGCATGGCACTCATCAGTGAACAGGACTATTTGAAAATTAGTCTTCATGTATTTTTCTGCCCAATGCAGCCGTTTCTGCTTGTGAGCATTGGTTAGTGGTGGCCGAATAGAAGATTTATGCACAGTTGCAAGACTCTGGAGGACTCTACTCCTTGATGTCTGTGGGACTCCAGAGGCACCAGCAGCTTCAAATATCTGTTTGCTGCTATGTAAATGGTATTTTAGCAGCAATCTTTTTTTTTTAAGGTATAATACAGTTTTTTGTTTTTTTTTTCATTTAAATATTTATTCATTTTCCATATAAAATACACGTTCCATCATTACTCTCAAATAACATACAAAACCATCAATTTATATCCATTTCTATCTTTATTCCCATATTCCCCCCCATCCCTCTAATACCCCCGCCCACCCTAAAAACCCATCCCCCACCCACTCTGCAGTTCTCCATTCCATCTTTTCCTAAGTAAGATATACTCTCATATATCCCGCTCTACTACTTCATTTATTTCACCTTAGACACAAAATCTTCCCATTTTCCCCATCTCCTATAATATAACCCCATCTTGTCTTCTTGCATATGATATAGCTTCTCCATCCCACACATCTGATTTACCCTTTCCACCCAATCCTCCTCTCTCGGCACCTCTGAGCTATGCCAAAACTTAGGTATCACACCCTTTGCCGCATTCAGATAGTACTATATACCCGAATCCTTATATTTGTTCACCGATAGCTCTGTACTATGTAATAAACACAGCTCTGGGTCCAATCCCATCTTTAGCCCAGATATTATCTCAATCAATTAAACCATTATCTCCCAGAATCCTTGAATCTTTGGGCACTCGCACCATATGTGATATAACGTACCTATCTCTCCACACCCACGCCAACACTCTGGTGTATTCTCCCCATTCATCTTATATTCAACATTCGGTGCTATGTGCCATCTTGTCAAACACTTATAGTTTACCTCCACCTCTCTCATGCTTATATTTTCATGTGTTAGTCTATATATTTTCCGTTGTTTATCTTCATCTATCTCTATTCCCAAATCCCTTTCCCATTTTGCTATATACATTGGCTTTGTGTGTGTGTCTAATTCAGTGAGAATCCTATAAACTTTTGCCGTGCCCCGTTTCCCACCTCCACATGATTCCAACAACGTCTCAAACAGATTCCAATCCTTTCTCAATCTCAATGGTTTCAGAAGATTCCCAACAAAGTGTTTCAATTGGTGATATCGCCACTCATCTATTTTAATGAAGAGTTCCCTTTTATCCTTTCAAGTCCTTAAGTGTTCTCAATTCCTGTTCTTCCATAATATCCCTCTTGGCAGCTGCTGTCTTGATCCGATACATGCATCTGGCAGAAATCTTCCTCAATGTGCCTTTATCTGCACGAACCCGTCTGTGCTCTGAATCTCTTAATAGTGCGATGATCACGCTTACGTTTTCATGAAATATCTAATGTTTTATACCTCGTTCAAGGCATTGAACGATTTCACTCTTTTCGGCAGCAGAGAGATCCTTTTTCTTCCCCATATTGCTTGAAAATGGTGCTCTGCTTAATAATGTGGAACACCCTCCTTTAGTAGTTTTTCCTTAAATTGGTCTCACCTGCCAATCTCATTATCACAGGTGTCCGAGATTGTTTTCAGTGATCAAAAGAGCCCTGAGACACAATGCCATCCATGAGTTAAACTGAAAAACAAAATATTTAATCTTTGTGACACCTAAATAGAATTTGCATAATAATTTGGAACAGGGTGTATATATATATATACGTATATAAATGGATAAAAGTCCATGTGATGGTGAAATTCTGACATCGATTAGATAGTAATGTTATGTGAAGATCCCGTGCTCAGGTGATCTCAAATACATTCCATGTGAAAATATTCTGTTCGGTGAAGTGCAGGAGATATAATAAAAATGCGCACTTACAAGATGCGCATTATAAATACGCAATTTGTATAAATGGTGTAATCTGCTAGAGGTCCCCTTTAAGGTGGAACAGATGTGCAGCCTGGAAAGAATCTCCCTCCTCTGGATCCAGAGCTGCTCTGCAGCTGTCCTTCACATGGGACTCTGAAAATGATCAGCTCAGTGCAGAGCCTCCTAGCATCACCATTCCCCTCTCCCTCCCTGCCAGGCTTCACTCCGCACCACCCACTGCCTCCGGATCGGTTGAACACACCACTTGCCTGCTTTACCATTGGACATGTCCAATTGCCAACAAGGGATTTGCCACCAAGTACTAAGTCATGTTTTGTGAAGGGGATCAAATACTTATTTCCCTCATGAACATGCAAATCAGTGCATAATTTGTTAGACATGCATTTGTTTTGAATTTTTTGTTGCTATTCTGTCCCTCGGTGTTACAATACACCTACCATTTGATTTTTAGACTGTATATGCCGAAGCGTAGGGGCCATCCACTCACTGGCCACCCCAGGCCCCCCATGCTTTGGCATATATGCTCTTTTTTAACTGCGAATGAAAATGCCATCCAACAGCATTGCCCACACCTACCTATGTATATTCTGAGAACAAGTTCCTGTTGCTGTCAGAATAAACAGGTCGGTGCTGCAGCTGAAAGCATTCCTGCAAAGAAAACAGCAATGGTTAACAATAAAACAGTTACAATAAACAGTAAAAGTAGAACAGTAGAACAGTAACAACCACAACAACAAAAAAACTACAACTATTTTTGGTTTTTAAAATTGTAATTTTTTTTGGAATTTGTACTTCTAATTTTTTAATTCTTTTTTTAAACTTTAACTTTTGAAAACAGATTGTAGGGTCTCTCCAAACGCGATAGCCAGTCCCCTGACTACCCAACATCTTTCAAGACCCTGTGTAAATATGTGCCCTGAACTGTGCTGTACCCTATACTAATACTCCACTAGTGTGTGGTAGCGACAGAAGCAGTCCTCGAGCCAGAGACCAGGTTGGCCAGGACAGGAGGGACAAAAAAAGTGTCTCTCACGCCTAATCCCATGTCTGCTACAGACACATCTTTTTTGGAGGTTCCATTGAGTTGGGGTACCAGGAATGGCATCGGGAAAATACCTCTCATGCATCCAGGTTGGGGGTTTGGGCCACAGCACCTTCTGGATACAAAAGGGCCTTGATGATCTCTTCCTGGAATTTTAGGAAGGATCCACTACATCCACTTGCTTTGTAAAGCACAACAGCATTATATAGAGCCAATTGAAATAAACACTTTTTTGTACCAGCGTCTGGCTTTTCGGGAAACTATGGCTTCATCATCTGGTTGTTGAAGTCCACCCTTCCCATGTTAAAGTTATAATCATGGATACAGAGGGGCTTCTCAACACCACCAGCTGCCATGGTAATTTGGATGGCCGTATCTGCGTGAATGGAAGACAGGACGAAAACATCCCATTTGTCCTTCCACTTCACTGCAAGCAGTTACTCATATCTCAAGCAGGCCCCTAAGATGGGTATTTACAAGCCGTTGGGCGAAGCCCCGGCGATTAGGTCACACGGTGCCTCATGCACCAATTCCACATGTATTGTACAAATGTCAAAATAGTGGCAAGCTTGAATAAAAATTGTCCACATATAAGTGGTACCCCATATCGAAAAAGGGTGACACCAAGTCCCACACTATCTTGCCACTGCTCCCCATGTAGTCTGGGCATCCGGGTTGCTCCACATGACTATATTGTCCCTCGTAAATCCGAAACTTATATGTATAGCCTGTTGCCCTCTCACAGGTCCTATACACCTTGACCCCATATCTGGCACGCTTGTTGGGGATAAATTGTTTGAATGCAAGTCGGCCAGAAAAATTGAGGGACTTATCAACGCAGATGTTTTGCTGGGGAGTAAAGACATCTGCAAATTTCTGGTGAAGATGATTTACGAGGGGCCGAATTTTGTGGAGCAGGTCAAATTCAGGGCCACCCCGAGGACGACTGAGCGTGTTGTTGCTGAAATGCATTATATTCTCATATCTATTCCTGGCCATGGCAGCATTGAACATGGTTATATGAGGAATTGGGTCTGTGGACCAGTACAACCTCAATTGACTTTTTTTTAGTAGTGCCCATGTTGAGGGTTAGGCCCAAAAAAACTTTGGGATTTGCAAGCACGTCCGGAAGGACACCATGGGCTCTACAGGCCTGTGTGCAAATTCTTTGTGGCTGTGGGACTTGTGCTCGCCACCGCACCAGCATGTACTGTACTTAAGGGACTCGCCACGTCACCAAGCGATACTGCAGTGCTGGTATGAAAAAGACTAGGCCGCTGGTGCTCCCCAGTTCACCAAAAGGTAGAGCAGCACTATTACTGGCACTCTGCTAAATATAAGCATCTTCATGCGTTTGTAACATCTCAACAACCTGGAAATGGGGTCGGGTATGCCTGATCTTAGCAGGGACCTCTTCTCCGTCGTCTGAGCTACCTGTCAGGGTGCCGCTGCTGTCTACAGGTTCTGAGGCCGATTGTGTCAGTGAGGCCGATTGTGTCTTCCCCTTCGCTCTCACGAGACATACTCAGAATCTTGTAGGCCTCTTCACTAATGTACCTTTTGTTGGACATTTTGGCCACTAAATTTATAGGTACCTAGTGCGACTCACGGGAAAAAGAGCGCCTGGCTGTCAGGGACTGCTTGGACCGCTACAAAACAATTTGCCGACAAGTGCTAACAGAGATCAGGCCTGTTTCTGTGAACACTGCGGTTTTGTGTGCAATGTACCAAGTGACAGTGATCTACTGACACTGCACTTGCTGGGGGAGAAGAGGGGGGGTAAGCGTAGGGGTTAAACACAGAAGCTGGCAGGTGCCGGTGCTGATCCTGCTAATGTTGGGTTTTTAGAAACGCTATACTAATGTGAATGCTGGTATAGTTCTGATCTGATCAAAGATATTGATCCTTTCAGACACTATACTAGCAATGGAGGTTTATTGTGTGAGTGTGTTCCTGCAAATCAAGGGGTTAAATGTGATTACTGGTGTGCTAGCGGGCAATCTGATGCTATCTGGGAGTGGTGCTGATGCGAACGCTATATGAAGTCGCCGGTGACACTAATACAGCGATCAGCAAAAAATCTGCACACTGTACTAATGACACTGGAGGAGCAGTGAAGGGGTTAAATGGGGGGGGGGTGGCGATCAAGGGGTTAAATGTGATTACTGGTGTACTAGCGGGCAAACTGACACTATCTGGAAGGGGCGCTAACGCTATCTGATATCGCCAGCGACATTAATACAGTGATCAGTAAAAAATCTGTACACTGTACTAATGACACTGGTGACAGGGCAGTGAAAGGGTTAAATGAGAGGTGGGGCGATCAAGGGGTTAAATGTGACTACTGGTGAACTAGCGGGCAAACTGACGCTATCTGGGAGGGGCACTAACACTATCGGAAGTCACCAGCAACACTAATACAGTGATCAGTAAAAAATCTGAACACTGTACCTAATGACACTGCTGACAGGGCAGTCAAGGGGTTAACTGGGAGGGTGATCAGGGGGTTAAATGTGACCTAGGGTGTTCTAAACTGTAAGTGTAGTACTTTGTACTCACTTTTTCTGTGTCTTCTTCTCTCTCTGGGACGGAATGTGCCCAGGCAGAGAAGACTGCCATCATATCCTGTCCTGTGTAACTGTCAACACAGGACAGGATATGACAGGGACTGATCATCCGACTTAGACCGGACATCAAATGATCCTCTCTAATTGTGTAATATTTAATATACCTTCCATTTTAACCCAACTTTTCCCTTGTGAATTATGTGTCCAGTCAACCACCTGTGATAATAACACCGACATATAATACTTCCTCATATTTGGCAGATTTAATCCTCCTTTCTCTTTGTTGTAACAAAGTTTCATACTTAATTCTTGGTTTCTTATTAACCCATATGAACCTCAATATCAATTTTCTTATTATCCTAAAAAAGGACCCGGGTAAATTTATTGTGAGCATTTGAAACGTGTACAGAATTTTTGGGACTATTACCATCTTAACCAGATTTATACGCCCAATCCATGAGACCCACCCCCCTGAGAGTCTTCTCAACTCATCTCTTATTTCATTTATTAATGGGATATAATTAACTCCTTTATTGTGGTGGTTAACTTTATTTCTAGATAACCTAATTCCCTTTCCCTCCAAGTAAATGGAAAGTCTTCTTGTAAGTTCATCCTCTCTGCCTTAGACACGTTAATATTTAGAATGTTTTAATAGCCCCATTAAGTTAGGCAGCGTCAGTCTAGGATTCACAATGTAAAACAGTATATCATCTACGTACGCTGCTTACCTTATGTTCTGCTCCTCCTATCTTAATTCCTGTAATATCTATGCTCTTTCTTACCAACGCCAAAAGTGGTTTCAGGGATAAGACAAACAACAATGGAGATAATGGACATCCCTGCCTGGTTCCATTATACATTCTAAAGGTCCCAAACAAGGACCCATTGACCTTCACAGCGGCCATTATAAAGCCCTTTTAACCACTTCAACATTTTTTCCCCTATTCCCACTGAATCCAGCATATTTATCATGAACCCCCAATATACCCTATCAAAGGCATTTTCTGCTTCAATCGACAAAATAATTGTCGGCTGCCTCCCTCTTTTTGCAAAAGGAGCAGTATCTCAAACCGTTCTCTTCCTTCCCTTCCTGGGATAAATCCTACCTGATCTAAATGTATCCATTCAGGCATCAGTTTTTTCAATCTGGTAGCTAATACTTTCGCAAACAATTTTGTATCAGTATTTAGTAATTATGAGTCTATAACAGTGATGGCGAACCCGTGGCACGCGTGCCACAGCCGGCACGCCGAGCCTTATCTGTGGGCACGCCAGGAGAATCCAGCGGCGCGCTGTCTTCCCGGCTGTAGTGTGCATGACAGCCGGGTCCCAAGTGCGCATGCACAAGAAGCAGTGCTCTTTGTGAATGGTAAGGCGGTACCTGGGACACATGACAGATCCCAGACCAATCACAAAGCACAGCGCTTCTCGCGCATGCGCACTGGGCATCCGGCTGTCCGACGAGCGCCCACACTACAGAAGCCGGGAAGACAGCGCGCGGCTGGATAAAGGAACAGGTAAGATAAAAAAAAAACTCTGCGGAAGTAAGAGCGGGTACCTGTCAAATTCAGGTACCCGCTCCCCCTCCCTCCCCAAAGGTCAGCAGTCATCTCCTGTACTGTCCGCAGTCTCTGGTCATCCCTGTGCTGTCCGCAGTCTCTGGTCATCCCTGTGCTGTCCGCAGTCTCTGGTCATCCCTGTACTGTGTCCGCAGTCTCTGGTCATCCCTGTGCTGTCCGCAGTCTCTGGTCATCCCCTGTACTGTCCGCAGTCTCTGGTCATCTCCTGTACTGTCCGCAGTCTCTGGTCATCCCTGTGCTGTTCGCAGTCTCTGGTCATCCCTGTACTGTGTCCGCAGTCTCTGGTCATCCCTGTGCTGTCCGCAGTCTCTGGTCATCCCTGTGCTGTCCGCAGTGTCTGGTCATCCCCTGCACTGTGTCCGCAGTCTCTGGTCATCCCTGTACTGTGTCCGCAGTCTCTGGTCATCTCCTGTACTGTGTCCGCAGTCTCTGGTCATCCCTGTACTGTGTCCGCAGTCTCTGGTCATCCCTGTACTGTGTCCGCAGTCTCTGGTCATCCCTGTACTGTCCGCAGTCTCTGGTCATCCCTGTACTGTGTCCGCAGTCTCTGGTCATCCCTGTACTGTCCGCAGTCTCTGGTCATCCCTGTACTGTCCGCAGTCACTGGTCATCCCTGTACTATGTCCGCAGTCTCTGGTCATCCCTGTACTGTCCGCAGTCTCTGGTCATCTCCTGTACTTTCCGCAGTCTCTGGTCATCCCTGTGCTGTTCGCAGTCTCTGGTCATCCCTGTACTGTGTCCGCAGTCTCTGGTCATCCCTGTGCTGTCCGCAGTCTCTGGTCATCCCTGTGCTGTCCGCAGTGTCTGGTCATCCCCTGCACTGTGTCCGCAGTCTCTGGTCATCCCTGTACTGTGTCCGCAGTCTCTGGTCATCTCCTGTACTGTGTCCGCAGTCTCTGGTCATCCCTGTACTGTGTCCGCAGTCTCTGGTCATCCCTGTACTGTGTCCGCAGTCTCTGGTCATCCCTGTACTGTCCGCAGTCTCTGGTCATCCCTGTACTGTGTCCGCAGTCTCTGGTCATCCCTGTACTGTCCGCAGTCACTGGTCATCCCTGTACTATGTCCGCAGTCTCTGGTCATCCCTGTACTGTCCGCAGTCTCTGGTCATCTCCTGTACTTTCCGCAGTCTCTGGTCATCCCTGTACTGTCCGCAGTCACTGGTCATCCCTGTACTGTCCGCAGTCACTGGTCATCCCTGTACTGTGTCCGCAGTCTCTGGTCATCTCCTGTACTGTGTCCGCAGTCTCTGGCCATCCCTGTACTGTCCGCAGTCTCTGGTCATCCCTGTACTGTGTCCGCAGTCTCTGGTCATCCCTGTACTGTCCGCAGTCTCTGGTCATCTCCTGTACTGTCCGCAGTCTCTGGTCATCTCCTGTACTGTTCGCAGTCTCTGGTCATCTCCTGTACTGTTCGCAGTCTCTGGTCATCTCCTGTACTGTGTCCGCAGTCTCTGGTCATCTCCTGTACTGTGTCCGCAGTCTCTGGTCATCTCCTGTACTGTCCGCAGTCTCTGGTCATCTCCTGTACTGTCCGCAGTCTCTGGTCATCCCTGTACTGTGTCCGCAGTCTCTGGTCATCCCTGTACTGTCCACAGTCTCTGGTCATCTCCTGTACTGTGTCCGCAGTCTCTGGTCATCCCTGTACTGTGTCCGCAGTCTCTGGTCATCCCTGTACTGTGTCCGCAGTCTCTGGTCATCCCTGTACTGTGTCCGCAGTCTCTGGTCATCCCTGTACTGTGTCCGCAGTCTCTGGTCATCCCTGTACTGTGTCCGCAGTCTCTGGTCATCCCTGTACTGTGTCCGCAGTCTCTGGTCATCCCTGTACTGTGTCTGCAGTCTCTGGTCATCCCTGTACTGTGTCTGCAGTCTCTGGTCATCCCTGTACTGTCCGCAGTCTCTGGTCATCCCTGTACTGTCCGCAGTCTCTGGTCATCTCCTGTACTGTGTCCGCAGTCTCTGGTCATCTCCTGTACTGTGTCCGCAGTCTCTGGTCATCTCCTGTACTGTGTCCGCAGTCTCTGGTCATCTCCTGTACTGTGTCCGCAGTCTCTGGTCATCTCCTGTACTGTGTCCGCAGTCTCTGGTCATGTCCTGTACTGTGTCCGCAGTCTCTGGTCATTCCCTGTACTGTCCGCAGTCTCTGGTCATCCCTGTACTGTCTGCAGTCTCTGGTCATCCCTGTACTGTCCGCAGTCTCTGGTCATCCCTGTACTGTGTCCGCAGTCTCTGGTCATCCCTGTACTGTGTCCGCAGTCTCTGGTCATCTCCTGTACTGTGTCCGCAGTCTCTGGTCATCCCTGTACTGTCCGCAGTCTCTGGTCATCTCCTGTACTGTGTCCGCAGTCTCTGGTCATCCCTGTACTGTGTCCGCAGTCTCTGGTCATCCCTGTACTGTGTCCGCAGTCTCTGGTCATCCCTGTACTGTGTCCGCAGTCTCTGGTCATCCCTGTACTGTGTCCGCAGTCTCTGGTCATCCCTGTACTGTCCGCAGTCTCTGGTCATCCCTGTACTGTCCGCAGTCTCTGGTCATCTCCTGTACTGTGTCCGCAGTCTCTGGTCATCCCTGTACTGTGTCCGCAGTCTCTGGTCATCCCTGTACTGTGTCCGCAGTCTCTGGTCATCCCTGTACTGTGTCCGCAGTCTCTGGTCATCCCTGTACTGTCCGCAGTCTCTGGTCATCCCTGTACTGTGTCCGCAGTCTCTGGTCATCCCTGTACTGTGTCCGCAGTCTCTGGTCATCCCTGTACTGTTAATTAGTTTGCACTACTGTACGAGTTGTTTTTTCTAAACCAAAAGCTCGATATTCAGGTTTCATTGCAGTGTTGGCACTTTGAAAGAAATAAGTTGGTTTTGGGTTGCAGTTTGGGCACTCGGGCTCAAAAAGGTTCGCCATCACTGGTCTATAACTAGCGCATTGTGAACGATCTTTCCCTTCTTTAAGAATAACGGTTATACAGTTGTGTTCAAAATAATAGCAGTGTGTTAAAAAAAGTGAATAAAGCTCAAAATCCTTCTAATAGCTTTTATTTCCATACACACAAATGCATTGGGAACACTACACATTCTATGCCAAATCAAAACATGAAGAAAAATATATCACATTTGTGTTGTTCCTCTAAAAAAATTTAAGAAATGTGAATATTAGACTGTTCAAAAAAATAGCAGTGTTTGTATTCTTCTTTACAAACTCAAACATTCACTATATAAACTGAAAAATGTTTGAAGATTGTGCTTTCCTTTGAATCACTTAATATTTAGTTGTATAACCACTGTTTCTGAGAACTGCTGTACATCTGTGTTGCTTGGAGTCAACCAACTTCTGGCACCTGTGAACAGGTATCCCAGCCCAGGATGATTCCACAGTTCTTCTCTATTTCTTAGTTTTGCCTCAGAAACTGCATTTTTGATGTCACCCTACAAGTTTTCTGTTGGATTAAGATCCGGGGATTGGGCTGGCCACTCCATAACGTCAATCTTGTTGGTCTGGAAGCAAGATGTTGCACGTTTACTGGTGTGTTTGGGGTCGTTGTCTTGTTGGAACACCCATTTCATGGGCATTTCCTCTTCAGCATAAGGCAGCATGACCTCTTCAAGTATTCTGATGTATTCAAACTGATCCATGATCCCTGGTATGCGATAAATAGGCCCAACACCGTAGTATGAGAAACATCCCCATATCATGATGCTTGCGCAACCATGCTTCACTGTCTTCACAGTGTACTGTGGCTTGAATTCAGTGTTTGGGGGTCGTCTGACAAACTGTCTCTGGCCATTAGACCCAAAAAGAACAATCTTCCTTTCATCAGTCCACAAAATGCTGCGCCATTTCTCTTTAGGCCAGTCAATGTGCTCTTTGGCAAATTGTAACCTCTTCAGCACGTCTTTTTTTCAATAGTGGGACTTTGCGGGGGCTTCTTGCAGATAGCTTGGCTTCACATAGGCGTCTAATTGTAACAGTACTCACAGGTAATTTTAGACCTTCTTTGATCTTCCTGGAGCTGATTGTTGGCGGAGTCCTTGCCATTTTGGCTATTCTTCTATCCATTCAAATGGTAGTTTTTCACTTTCTTCCACGTCTTTCAGGTTTTGGTTGCCATTTTAAAGCATTTGCGATCATTTTAGCTGAGCGGCCTATCATTTTCTGCACTTTTTTATATGTTTTCCCCTCTCCAATCAACTTTTTAATCAAGGTACACTGTTCTTCTGAACAATGTCTGGAACAACCCATTTTCCTCAGAATTTCAGAGAGAAATGCACTGTAACCAGCATGTACAACATTTGCTGCCTTCCTTCCTTAAATAAGGGCAATAATTGCCACCTGTTTTTCAAAGAATGAATGACCTCACTAATAGAACTCCACACTGTTATTATTTTGAACATGCCCCTTTCAATTAGTGATTCAATTACACAGAATCAGCAGCATGCATGTCATGACTGTTGGGTCTGTTGGATTTCTATTACTCTACTACACCTGCTATTAAATTATTTGCCATGTAGAAATATCATTTCTACCGAAAACAGTGATTGATCAGGTTAGTTATGTCTGACTGCTATTATTTTTAACACAACTGTATATGCGTGCAATGAATCCTCTCTCATTTTCGTTCCCTCCCCCAGCGCTTTCATATATCTACAAAGTTTAGGGACCAGTAACTTTTAATTTGTTATAGTACCCTACCGTATAACCATCAGGGCCAGGGCTCTTTCTTCCTGCCGTACTCTGCAGGGCTGTTCTAATTTCATCTGGGAAATAACTCGTTCTAGGGATGCTAATTTATCTTCTGCAATTTTTGGTAAATCTGCTGCCATTAAAAATTCTTGCCTTCTCCTCCTCCTCTCTTCCTCTGTTGCTTTTTGGTTTATAGGGTTCACCTCATACTGCCTACTATAAAACTTTTGAAATATATCGGCGATACCAGTGGTAGAATAAATCAGCTCCCCATGATCATCCTTAATTTTTTCTATATAATTTTTTGATTTCTTTTCCTTCAAACTCTATCATACATTTTCCTGGTCTATTCCCCCACAGGTATCTTTCTTTTGATACTCGATTAAATATTTTCCTCATTTCCTGTTCTAATAGGTCCTTCAGTTCTTTTCTTTTAGGGGTAATCTTCCAGCGCAAATCTGTATCCTGCTTTTTTTATGTGCCTGTTCTAGTTTATGTAATTCTTCAATTACCCCTTTTAATGTCCTCTTTTTGATCTCTCTTTTTTTGTTTATGCAGCAATCAACATTCCCTCATTTAGGCCTTATGTGCCTCCCATATAGTCACCACCGGTAATTCCTCTGTTTCATTCAGAGCAAGAAATTGCTCTATCTTTTCCCTTAACCTTTCACCTATATCAGGGTCTTGTATAAGAATCTCATTTAGTCTCCACATAGCCCTCTTTTTTCCCTCTCCTCCCAATCGTAGTCTCGCCCTGACAGGGGTGTGATCCGATATGGACATAACCTCTATGTTAGATTTACCAAGGATTCCAACTGTCTGTGCTCTATTAATACATAGTCCAATCATGAATACGATCTGTGTGCAGAGGAAAAGAAGGTATAATCCCTTTCTCTGGGGTGTTCTCCTCTCCTAGCATCTACTAGCAGTGGTGTGTTTAGGCAACACAAAAATTGGGCCCCCCCCCGCAGAGAGAGCCTGATATTATTATTATACATTATTTATATAGCGCCAAAAGGTTTGCTCAGCGCTGTACATTATAGCGGGGGACAGTACACGAGACAATACAGTAACAAGACAAAACACGAGGGGTTCGAGGGCCCTACTCTTTCGAGCTTACAATCTAGGACGGAGGGGATAGTGGTACAGGAGGAAGTGGCTGAGGGGCATGGAGTGGTAGAAGGAGTGTAGATCGGCTGTGAGGACAGGGTGAGGTAGGCTTCCCTGAAGAGATGGGTTTTCAGGGTGCGCCTAAAGGTGAGGAGGGAAGATGACAGTCTGATGGATTGGGGTAGTGAGTTCTAGAGGATGGGGGAAGTCCTGGCGAAGTCCTGCAGTCGGGCGTGGGAGGTGGAGACCAGGGAGCTAGAAAGTAGGTGGTCTTGTGAGGAGCAAAGATTACGGGTAGGGTGGTATTTGGGTATCAGGTTGGTGAGCTAGTTTGGGGCAGCGTTATGAATGGCTTTGTATGTCAGTGTTAGTAGTTTGAATTTAATGCGTTGGGCAATCGGAAGCCAGTGGAGGGAATGACAGAGGGGGGTGGGAGAAGCGGAGCGGTTGGTGAGGCTGATGAGTCTGGCCGCTGAGTTCAGGATATTGACCAACAACTGCCCCCATTCACCAGCTACCATCCACCACGGCAAGACAGAGAAAGACACTCACCTTCACAGCTCCGCACATCCCCGGGAACAAGAGTCGGGCTGTGCATACACCGTCATGAAACCCACAGCCTCTCTTGGAACCCACCAGGTCCCCATGCCGCTTGTGTCCCTTTTTCCATCCCTTCTTCTGAGGGGCAGTGCTGCCCCCCCCCCCCCGAACAATGCCGCCCTAAGCAAATTCCTTGTTTGCCTTGTGGTAAATACACCCCTGAGTATTAGTTGATTTTGATGGAATCCCCTTTTCAACCTTCTTAATTTTTTTCCTCCCTCCCTCCCTCTGCGCACCTGAAGACACATCCATCCATGGATCCAAACAGCAATTGAAATCTGGCACGATCAGACTACCTATCTTAAATTTCATAATTTTCTCAAGTAGATCTAGAAAGAAATCCTCTGGATTTTTATTTGGGCTATAAATATTGACCAATGTATATTTTTGTCCCTCCTAAACCTAAATACCGACCCTCTGGATCTACCAGTTTTCCCTGAACCTCAAAGCTTACAGTATCTCACAGAAGTAAGTACACTCCTTACATTTTTGTAAACGTTTTATTATATCTTTTCATGTGACAACACTGAAGAAATGACACTTTGCTATAATGTAAAGTAGTGAGTATAGCTTGTATAACCGTATACATTTGCTGTCCCCTCAAAATAACTCAACACAGCCATTAATGTCTAAACCGCTGGCAACAAAAGTGAGTACACCCCTAAGTGAAAATGTCCAAATTGGGCCCAATTAGCCATTTTCCCTCCCCGGTGTCATGTGACTTGTTAGTGTTACAAGGTCTCAGGTGTGAATGGGCAGCAGGTGTGTTAAATTTGGTGTTATCGCTCTCACTCTCTCATACTGGTCACTGGAAGTTCAACATGGTACCTCATGGCAAAGAACTCTAAGAATCTGAAAAAAAGAATTGTTCCTCTACAAAAAGATGGCCTAGGCTATAAGAAGCATGGTGGCCAAGACCATACAGTGGTTTAACAGGACAGGTTCCATTCAGAACAGGGCTCGCCATGGTCGACCAAAGAAGTTGAATGTATGTGCTCAGCATCATATCCAGAGGTTGTCTTTGGGAAATAGATGTATGAGTGCTGCCAGCATTGCTGCAGAGGTTGAAGGGTTGGGGGGTCAGCCTGTCAGTGCTCAGACCAAGCTGCATCAAAATTGGTCTGCACGGCTGTCATCCCAAAAGGAAACCTCTTCTAAAGATGATGCAGAAGAAAGCCCTCAGACAGTTTGCTGAAGACGAAGGACATGGATTACTGGAACCATGTCCTGTGGTCTGATGAGACCAAGATAAACTTATTTGGTTCAGATGGTGTCAAGTGTGTGTGGTGGCAACCAGGTGAGGAGTACAAAGACAAGTGTGTTTGCCTACAGTCAAGCATGGTGGTGGGAGTGTCATGGTCTGGGGATGAATAAGTGCTGCTGGCAATGGGGAGCTACAGTTCATTGAGGGAACCATGAAAGCCAACATGTACTGTGACATACTGAAGCAGAGCATGATCGCCTCCCTTCGGAGACTGGGCCGCAGGGCAGTATTCCAACATGATAACGACCCCATCACACCTCCAAGACAACCACAGCCTTGCTAAAGAAGCTGAGGGTAAAGGTGATGGACTGGCCAAGCATGTCTCCAGACCTAAACCCTATTGAGCATCTGTGGGGCATCCTCAAACATAAGGTGGAGGAGCGCAATGTCTCTAACATCCACAAGCTCCACAATGTGATCATGGAGGAGTGGAAGAGGACTCCAGTGGCAACCTGTGAAACTCTGGTGAACTTCATGCCCAAGAGGCAGTGCTGGAAAATAATGGTGGCCACACAAAATATTGACACTTTGGGCCCAATTTGGACATTTTCACTTAGGGGCGTACTCACTTTTGTTGGCAGCGGTTTCGACAGTAATGGCTGTGTGTTGAGTTATTTTGAGTGGACAGCAAATTGACACGGTTATACAAGCTGTACACTCACTACTTTACATTGTAGCAAAGTGTCATTTCTTCAGTGCTGTCACATGAAAATATATAATAAAATATTTACAAAAATGTGGCAGGTGTAAGCATTTCTGTGAGATACTGTATATTTTTTGCAAATCCTATTGCAACTCCTTTGGCCTTCTTTATTGATGAATCCGCTTAATACCAGGTTGGATGGTACCTCGAATATAACTTAACATTGGTATCATAAGAAAGATGTGTCTCTTATAAGATACCTAGGGAAGTGCACCAACATAATATAAATGTGGTTTTCTTACGTCTTTTAGTCAGATAATTAGGACCTTTCACTTTATAAGTCATAATATTAATCAAACTCATATCTAATAACTATATCTCTTCAGATTTTCATTTACAGGTAGGGAAACAAAGACTATTCAACTCATGGACAACAGACCCTACCCCAAATTCCCCCTCCCCACACCCCCGCCTTCCTCCCCACCTCCCTCCCCCCCACCCATAAGAACCTCCTGGCCTATAAATTGCCCTAGAATCTGACGTGGAACCCCCCCCCCCACTAGCAATTCCTAATTTGGGGTATGGCTCTAAACATGCACAACAATCTTGACCCCCTGTTCTCAACATGAGGGCTTCCCTTTTCTTTCCTCTATATGGTGACCTATGAGTGCTCCAGATGCCCTGCCATTACTATGGTATCTTATTCGCGCTTCTTCTCAGGAATCAGATGGAGGGTGGAGGGGAAGTTGTACGGAAGTGGGACAAAAGGAAAAAAAAAAAAGAGGAGGGAGGAAAAGCCACTAATTGGCATCCCCTCCTCATTTCTCCTCTCCCCCACGCCCCCCCTCCTGCTACCTTCTTCTATTAACTTGCTGCCATTTCTCGCTTCTTAACTCCATTCTCTCATTGGACCCCTCTGACCATCCCACTATATCAACAATCTGCAGTTCTAATTTTTCACAAAAGTCTTTCAGTTCCTCCGGGAATCTCAGTCTTCCCATCTCTCCACCCGATCAGACACGCTGGGAACCCTCAGTTGTACTGAACTCCTTTTGCTCTCATCTGGTCTAATATCGGTTTCAATACTCTTCTTCTAGATAGAGTCTCAGAAGCAACATCCGCAAAAATCTGCAAGTTAGTTTCTACAAATTTTATTTCAGAAGTCTCACACAGTTTTTTTCCATATTCTCTCTCTTTCCTCGTAATTATGGAAGCGGACAATCACATCTCTTGGAAATTCTGACGTGATTCCTGGTGGGCGTCTAATTCTATGCACTCTCTCAATTTTTAGAGGGTCTGTGTCTGATCTTCCTAACAGCGGGTTAAATAGACTTTTTATTTTATTATTTTTAATGGGCCTCCATTTTCCCTTCTACTTCTTCAGCTCTTAATAACATTCGATCAAAGTCCTTAGGACTCACCGCCATTTCATTTTTTATGGAACATTCCAGCTTTGCGAACATGTCCACCATCTCACTTTTTGTAAGAATTTGAGATAAAGCTCCCTGTTGATCCACCACGTTTTTTTCTATTACACTTTCATTATTTATGGATTCATTCGGCAGATTTCCATCCCACGTTCCAATAGACAGTCTAGATTGTTCCCCATCAAACTTTCTACTTCTTTCCTTTTGATTCTCAAGATCTTGTGTCTCAGGACTATTTTCTTGTATTGGCATATATTTCTTACTGTATTTGTACTCATGTTTATGTTTGACTAAGGGGTCTTTACCCCTCCTCCTTTGGAGGATCTACTCTTCATATTGATTGGGCTTTGGTGGTATTCGATCACCTCTGGGTTTTTCATTTCTTGCACTATAAACAAGAATAGAATGAAAATTTTGAAAAACACAAATTGTCTAATTTCTGTTATAAAAAAAATCCAGTAAACTCATATTTTACTTTCTGACTGCCTATCACATTTCTCGAGGTGCTATAATGCCAGGGCAGTACAAACACTCCTAAATGACCCCTTTTCAGAAGGTAGATACCTTAAATGATCTGCTGAGAGGCAAAATATAGTCCACGGAAGATTTATTTTTTTTCCACAAGCTTTTTATATAAAGTTGTCATTTAAATGGTATATTGCATGGGTATATTTGGAATTACATCCAAAATATATATTCTACTACTTCTCCTGAATATGGGGATACCACATGTTTGAGACTTTTTGGCAGCCTAGGTGCATACAGGAGCCCAAAATCCAATGATCACTTTGAAAGCCTGAAGGTACGCAACTTCCTCATTTCACGTCCTCACTACCTATCACAGTTTCGGAGGCCCTGAAATGCCAGGATAACACAACCCTCCCCCCCCCCCCCAAAATGACCCCTTTTTGGAAAGTAAACACCCCAAGGAATTTGATAAGAGCCATGGTGCGTATTTTGCAGATCTCGATTTTTTTCTCACAAAGTTTTGAAAAAGAAAGAAAGTTATGTTTATATATGTTTTCATTTTCTTTGTTCAATTTCATAAAATTTGTGGCAACAAACGAGATCTGCAAAATATTCACCATGCCTCTTATCAAATTACTTGGGGTGTCTGCTTTCCAAAAAGGGGTCATTGTGGGGAGGGGGGTGTACTAATCTGGCATTTCAGGACCTCCGGAACTGTGATAGGTAGTTATGAAGTGTAATGAGGAAATAAAGCCCTTTAAAAGCCCAAAGGTGCTTATTGGATTTTGGGATCCTGTATGTGGCTAGACTGCCAAAAAGTCTCTCATACTCAGGAGAAGTAGCAGAATGTATTTTGGGGTGTAATTCCACATATACCCATGGCGTGTCTGAACAATATATCATTTAAGTGACAACTTTGTGTTAAAAATAAATAAATATTTTGTCATTTTCCAAAAACTTGTGGTACAAAATACATTCTTCTATTGACTCAACGTGCCTCTCAGCAAATAGTTTGGGTGTCTACTTTCCAAAAAGGGGTCATTTGGGGGGAGGAGTTATCTTAACATTTTATGCCCAGCATTAGAAGCTTATGCCACACATCACTTACTCTTCTAACCACTTGAAGACCAAGCCTTTTCTAACACTTTGTTCACATGAAATAAAATCAATATTTTGTATTTCGCCAGTTTTTAGTTGGGTGCTTGTATTTTCATTGCACTCAAGACTACATGTATGTTGATATTTAGATCACCTGTTTGTTGACACATTCTCATTTATCTATCATCTACCATTTTTTGTTTGCTCATATGTGAAATACAGCTTGTATACACTTTTCCGTTTTTCACTCAATATATAGGATTAGCGCAGCACCACCCTTGTCCGTTTTTGTTTCCACTATTTGGTATTATAGTTGGGTGGGTTTAGGTTTCTCTGTTTTTTTTCTTTTGTGTTATAGTGGCAGTGCAGGAGGCTGTGTCTAATATGCTTAAAAACTGCGCCCCATGCAATGGCGACAAATTACATACATTTTTAATATCCATAGGCAACGCTTTAAAACAAGGACGTAGATAAGAGGGGGTCAGGAGTGTTCAAACCCCCCCCATAGCACCCTACTGTACATCAATTGAATGGTGTCCCTGCTGTGCTGCTTGTCGCTGGTGCCCTGTGTTGCTGGCAGCAGAGCAGGGACCCATGCAGTTTATTCCTGGACTGGCCTCGCCGCCTCAGCAGTGTGAAGCTGTCAACGGCATGTGTGCAGGGCATGCACTTACCTTGTTTACACCCACTAGGCGGGCTGTGCTGTCAAGCTTGGGTTGGGTGGTCTGAGGGAGGCTGACCGTGACACGAGGCAGCAGCAACACAGAGGGGAGCGAGAGCAGCCATCATCTGTCCCACCCACCGCTCTATTGCTATTGGCTCCTTTCAGTTCCTCTGCTTGGGGGAGGAGCTTTGGGGGAGAAGCTTCAGAGTGCAGGACACTTGCTGTGTATCTGCCAGACCGGCGGGCCCGTCATGTGGGTGCAGTGGTGGTTGCTGCTCTCCTTTCCAGTCCAGGTATGTACCTCTTTCTCTTGTGTTCTCCTCAGTCTAGCTTACTACTGCTGTGCTGCTAGTGAATTTCTTCTGTTCCTTCATACTAGATAGTTAGAGCCTGAGAGATTGTGTGGTTGTAGAAATGGGCAAAAGTTGATGATTGAGCCTCCATTGCTGTTCGGTTAGGCCCTGTTCACATCTAGCGATTTGTGGGCAGAATCGCTGTGATATGTCTGCAGTTTCTGACCTTCTCCTGTAATAGGTAAGCAGTCTCTGACCATCTCCTGTAGTATGCCTTCCGTCTCTGACCATCTCCTGTAGTATGCCTTCCGTCTCTGACCATCTCCTGTAGTAGGTCCTCATTCTCTGACCATCTCCTGTAGTATGCCCGCAATCTCTGACCATCTTCTGTAGTATGTCCGCAATCTCTGACCATCTCCTGTAGTATGCCCCCAGTCTCTGACCATCTCCTGTAGTAGGTCCTCAATCTCTGAAAAATCTCCTGTAGTATACCTGCAGTCTCTGACCATCACCTGTAGTATGCCTGCAGTCTCTGACCATCTCCTTTAGTAGGTCCTCAGTCTCTGACCATTCCCTGTAGTAGGTCTTCAGTCTCTGACCATCTCCTGTAGTAGGTCCTCAGTCTCTGATCATCTCCTGCAGTAGGTCTTCAGTCTCTGACCATCTCCTGCAGTAGGTCCTCAGTCTCTGACCATCTCTACACATCTCTACAGTAGGTCCTCAGTCTCTACACAGGAGTGTAGTATGCCTTCCGTCTCTGACCATCTCCTGTAGAATGCCTTCCGTCTCAGACCATCTCCTGTAGTAGGTCCTCATTCTCTGACCATCTCCTGTAGTATGCCTTCCGTCTCTGACCATCTCCTGTAGTATGCCCGCAATCTCTGACCATCTTCTGTAGTATGCCCGCAATCTCTGACCATCTCCTGTAGTATGCCTGCAGTCCCTGATCATCTCCTGTAGTAGGTCCTCAATCTCTGAACATCTCCTGTAGTATCCAAAGATCCATTATCTCCTGCGCTCAAAGACTCAGATCAAACGGGCGTTAGTAACAAGCAGCGTGTTGTGTGTTCATCCGCTGGTGATCAGAGGTTGTGCAGCTCTATCATGAAGCTGGGGAAGCTTGATAAAATTGTGGAAGAAGATGAAAGAAAGAGTGCACAAACCTTGTGCATTACCTCAATAAATAGTGAATAATTTTATTATTAAGGAAATATACTCACAAAGTGATGGTATAACAGGCATAAGTAACCATAATCCAAACAGGGTTACAGGTAAATCCAAAAGGGGGGGGGGAATGAAGGCTAACGCGTTTCGAAGGGTGCTCCCTTCTTCATCAGAGCTGATAAAAAAAAACAAAAATACATATACAAATTCCCCTCAAACTATTTACATGCCACTCAAAGCCCAGTGATGTACCAGCAGCTTACTGATCCTTATTGGGTATATATGTTATGTTTTTTTTATGCAGCCTGTGGGCTGAATGAAAAAAAGAGAAGAAATCTCTGCCAGAAAAAGTGTGTGGTATGCCCACCATTAGAATGTACCGCCCTGCATCCACCCACTTTTAATGGTGGTCATACATGAAATGGTCTTTTTTTTTTGTAATTCAGCCCATGGGCTGAATGAAAAAAAAAGAACCTAACCGATTCCTCTATTTACATTGATCGATGTGGATGAAGAAATCGCTGCCAAAAAATAATGTTAAAAATATATGCTGAAGCATAAGAGTGATCCACCCACTGGCCACCCCAGGCCCCCATGCTTGGGCATATATATATATATTCTTTTTTAACTGTGGATTCATCCATCTCATCCAAACAACACTGCACACATTGAGGTATATTCTGAGAGCAGGACCCTGTTGCTGTCAGAATAAAAGCGGTGCTGCAGCTGAATGGCATTCCTGCAAAGAAAACAGCAATGGTTAACAATAAAACAGTTACTCAATAAAACAACTTTTTTTATTTAAATCCGTGCCAAAAAATATTATAAAATATATATGCAGAAGCATAGGAGCGATGCACCCACTGGCCTCCCCAGGCCCCCATGCTTGGGCATATATGTTCTTTTTTTTTTTTTTTTTTTAACTGCGGATGAAAAATCTTATCCAACTGCGCTGCACACACGGATGTATATTCTGAGCGCAAGACCCTGTTGCTGTCAGAATAAACAGATCGGTTCTGCAGCTGAATGGCATTCATGCAAAGAAAACAGCATTGGTTAACAATAAAACTGTAACACAATAAAACGACAAGTATTTTTTTTTTCTTTTCAGTTTTTTTTTTACTTTTTTTTTTTAAAAAACTGTAACATCCAGAAGATCCCCTTCACTTTCATCTGATATACTCAGAATCCTGTAGGCCTCTTCAATAGTGTACCTTTCTTTGTATATTTTGGCCACTAAATTTATAGGTACCTAATGCAACTCATGGAAAAAAAAGAGTGCCTGCTTGTCAGGGACTGCTTGAATCACTACAAAACAAAACCTGCTAGTGCTAGCAGAGATCAGGCCTGATCTTGCTAACCCTGCAGTTTTGTGTGCAATGTATCAAGTGACAGTGATCTGCTGACACTGCACTTGCTGGGGGAGAAGGGGGTTAAGCATAGGGGCTAAACGCAGGTGACGGGGGTGATCCTGCTAACTCTGCATTTTTGGGGACACTATACTATTGTGAACACTTGTATAGTTCTGATTTGATCAAAGATATTGATCTGTTCAGACACTATACTAGCAATGGAGGTTTACTGTATGTGAGCACGTTCCTGACAATGAAAGGGTTAAATGTGATGACTGATGTAGTGGCGGGCAATCTGACGCTATCTTGGAAGGATTCAAACTGATGCGAACACTATCTGAACTCGCCTGTGATACTAATACAGTGATCAGTAAAAAAATCTGTACACTGTACTGATGACACTGGTGAGAGGGCAGTGAAGGGGTTCACTGGGGGGCGATCAGGGGGTTAAATGGGACCTAGCTGTGCTTTTACTGCAAAAGTGTAGTGTTTTGACTCAAGTGGATCTGCTTTCTTCTCTTTGGAAAAGAATGTGCTTCAGAGAGAAGATTGCATCATTTCCTGTGCCTTTGTAATGTAATGAGCTAATCAGTAGGTCCAGTCCAAACATCATGGACCTGAATCTACTGAGTGATCGGTGCTGTACCGAATCACAGCACCGCTGGGCCGGTGCACACGCGTGCCCTTTGCTTGTGAACACAGCGGGAGCGCGGATATACGTGATTTTGCACAGGGAGTCCGCCCTGTAGCAGTAAAACTGCTATAGGGCAGATGGCAAGCGATTAAAGAGGAGGTCCAGATTCCTCCAAAAATATTACATCAGCAGCTACAAATACTGTAGCTGCTGATGTATACTATAAAGACACCTACCTGTCCAGAGGTCCAGCACCGTTGTCACTCGGGCTTGTCCTTTACTAGTCCCTAGGTTCCCAGCGCTGGAATTATAAGTAAGGGAAACTGGAAGTTAAGCCTTGTGGCTTCACAGCTGGTTTACTACTGTGCATGCGCATGTTGCACTGCGCCTTGAGATTGGTCTCGCAGTCTTCTGGGACCTGTGCAGTGTCCCAGAAGACTGCCGGGGGGAGAACTATGCACCCGCTCCCCCTCCAAAAAGTGCCAAATGTGGCCGTGGAGGGGAGAAGGAGACAGACAAGTGGACCTTACCCTTTTTGGTGGAGCTGTGTTTTAGAGACCTGAAACACTTGATAGCTCTACAGTAAAATTCCTTATCTTTGAAGACTGGTTTTGTGTTTGCATTTTTATGTGGTTATTTATATGTTTATATTACATGTTTAAATATGGAAAGTTTATGACCACATTAAAGATACCTGTGCAAAACTAGTTAATGAAAAGAAAGTATGTACAGTATTTATATTTACCTTTGCAGTACTGTTGTGTAGATTCATCACTGTTAGGTCCCTTCAGAGACTTTCTCCCCACCTGCTTCGCAGTTTCTGTCTGTCATTTGGATTTGACTCATTTACTTCATTGGGGAACCTTCTTACAGCCAAACAGCAACATGGTGTAAAAGGAGGAAAATATTGGAGGAACTTTAAAGCTTGAACCTGGATCTTCTCATTAACATTTTAGCATTAAATATAATTTAATGCATGAACTTTCAATAATACTTGAATTTTCATCTTACATTTTATGCATGCACTGTATTTATATTTTTTTAATAGTGTAAAAAAGTAAGTACACTCCATGGAATTTTTGGACTTGTTTAACATATTTTAAAAGGGGAACATAAACAGCACCTACAGATAAGGGGGACATATATGAATAATAATGAACACAGAAAACCTCCTGCATGGCCACTATACCCCAAAAGGAATAAATCTATACCCCAAAACCAGGAATGGCTGCTAGCACCCGACTATATAACCAAATAGTGAAAAAACAGCGAGACAAAGGTGGTGCTGCGCTAATCCTTAGATAAAGTAGTCAAACCACATACCACTAATCAGCAAAGAAAAATGAGAATGAAAACAAATGAAAGAGGATGTGTCCACAGATCTGTGGTCATAAATGAATCAACATATATAGAATACAAATAAAAGCACCCAACTAGAAAATAGTGGACATATAAAAGGAAAAAAGTGCTGCACTACTCCTGTAAAAATGGTAAGCAAATCCAAAACATATGAGAAAATATACAAGTGAATGTGGAAAACATAAATATGAGAGTGAGACCTTAACAGCAAAAACATGATCATAAATGAAATATGACCATCCAATGCCATATGAAACAAACAAGAAAAAAATGTGATGGGTAACTTCATGAGTGTATCAAGAAAAAAATAAAAAAAATATAAATGCGTGTGAAAATGACATATACAAACGCATGAACAAACGTGACTGATGGTGCCAAAAAGTGTGAACTAACAAAATGGTGTAAAGTCCAAAATTACTTCATGTAAAATCCAATGGTATAACTTCATGTAAGACTTGATTGGTGACAGGTACGGTGATTAGAGATGAGCGAAGTATTCAAAAATTTGATTCGGCTGATTCGGCGAATTCGCGGAATAAATTTGATTCGAGTCGAATATATTCGCTGCGAATTCAACTTATAAAAAGGGTGTTTCTAGGCTTCAGAGAGCCTTTATATTAGTGCAGAACACTGTACCTTTAATTTAAATGCCCTTGGAGTCTGCTGGGGAAGAGAAATAATACTGTCAGTCAGTATGACATGCAGATGAGTGCCGTCGATCTTAGAATCACCGCACACTTCACTCATTTGGGCAGTCACGGGGCCAAAACCAGAGTGTGGAGCCACAGTGTGGCGGTGGAGGCAGCAGCAATGGGAGGCCATACAGCACCCTATGACAAAATACAACCCACCAGCAGTGTGAGGAGACCTGAAAGTGGCACATGGCAGAGTGTGGCGATGGAGACAGCAGCAATGGGAGGCCGTACAGGGACCCATGAGACACTCTGGACCTGGCAGCAGCATGAGGAGGCGGTACAGGGGCCCATGACAGATTACGGGCCTGGCAGCAGCATGAGGAGGCGGTACGGGGGCCCATGGCAGATTACGGGCCTGGCAGCAGCAATGGGAGGCCCGTAATCTGCCAGCACCCTATGACAAAATGGAACCCACCAGCAGTGTGAGGAGACCTGAAAGTGGCACATGGCAGAGTGTGGCGATGGAGACAGCAGCAATGGGAGGCCGTACAGGGACCCATGAGACACTCTGGACCTGGCAGCAGCATGAGGAGGCGGTACGGGGGCCCATGGCAGATTACGGGCCTGGCAGCAGCAATGGAAGGCCCGTAATCTGCCAGCACCCTATGACAAAATGGAACCCACCAGCAGTGTGAAGAGACCTGAAAGTGGCACATGGCAGAGTGTGGCGATGGAGACAGCAGCAATGGGAGGCCGTACAGGGACCCATGAGAGACTCTGGACCTGGCAGCAGCATGAGGAGGCGGTACAGGGGCCCATGACAGATTACGGGCCTGGCAGCAGCATGAGGAGTCAGTACGGGGGCCCATGGCAATTACGGGCCTGGCAGCAGCAATGGGAGGCCCGTAATCTGCCAGCACCCTATGACAAAATGGAACCCACCAGCAGTGTGAGGAGACCTGAAAGTGGCACATGGCAGAGTGTGGCGATGGAGACAGCAGCAATGGGAGGCCGTACAGGGACCCATGAGACACTCTGGACCTGGCAGCAGCATGAGGAGGCGGTACGGGGGCCCATGGCAGATTACGGGCCTGGCAGCAGCAATGGGAGGCCCGTAATCTGCCAGCACCCTATGACAAAATGGAACCCACCAGCAGTGTGAGGAGACCTGAAAGTGGCACATGGCAGAGTGTGGCGATGGAGACAGCAGCAATGGGAGGCCGTACAGGGACCCATGAGACACTCTGGACCTGGCAGCAGCATGAGGAGGCAGTACGGGGGCCCATGGCAGATTACGGGCCTGGCAGCAGCAATGGGAGGCCCGTAATCTGCCAGCACCCTATGACAAAATGGAACCCACCAGCAGTGTGAGGAGACCTGAAAGTGGCACATGGCAGAGTGTGGCGATGGAGACAGCAGCAATGGGAGGCCGTACAGGGACCCATGAGACACTCTGGACCTGGCAGCAGCATGAGGAGTCGGTACGGGGGCCCATGGCAGATTACGGGCCTGGCAGCAGCAATGGGAGGCCCGTAATCTGCCAGCACCCTATGACAAAATGGAACCCACCAGCAGTGTGAGGAGACCTGAAAGTGGCACATGGCAGAGTGTGGCGATGGAGACAGCAGCAATGGGAGGCCGTACAGGGACCCATGACAGATTACGGGCCTGGCAGCAGCATGAGGAGGCGGTACAGGGGCCCATGACAGATTACGGGCCTGGCAGCAGCAATGGGAGGCCCGTAATCTGCCAGCACCCTATGACAAAATGGAACCCACCAGCAGTGTGAGGAGACCTGAAAGTGGCACATGGCAGAGTGTGGCGATGGAGACAGCAGCAATGGGAGGCCGTACAGGGACCCATGACAGATTACGGGCCTGGCAGCATGAGGAGGCGGTACAGGGGCCCATGACAGATTATGGGCCTGGCAGCAGCAATGGGAGGCCCGTAATCTGCCAGCACCCTATGACAAAATGGACCCCACCAGCAGTGTGAAGAGACCTGAAAGTGGCACATGGCAGAGTGTGGCGATGGAGACAGCAGCAATGGGAGGCCGTACAGGGACCCATGACAGATTACGGGCCTGGCAGCAGCATGAGCAGGTGGTACAGGGGCCCATGACAGATTACGGGCCTGGCAGCAGCAATGGGAGGCCTGTAATCTGCCAGCACCCTATGACAAAATGGAACCCACCAGCAGTGTGAGGAGACCTGAAAGTGGCACATGGCAGAGTGTGGCGATGGAGACAGCAGCAATGGGAGGCCGTACAGGGACCCACGACACACTCTGGACCTGGCAGCAGCATGAGGAGGCGGTACAGGGGCCCATGGCAGATTACGGGCCTGGCAGCAGCAATGGGAGGCCCGTAATCTGCCAGCACCCTATGACAAAATGGAACCCACCAGCAGTGTGAGGAGACCTGAAAGTGGCACATGGCAGAGTGTGGCGATGGAGACATGGGCCCCTGGCCACGCTTGACTTTCTGGCCACATAGTCGACATACGGCTACGTTTACTTCCTCGGGCGGCTTGACGAAAAATTGCCACACCGCCGAGTAGGAAACTTTGCCCCCGCTACTCCTCACTGGCTGACTGCTACTTCCTCCGTGCACACCGGCACCACTACTGGCCGTGGTGGTAGGCTGCAGTGGAGCTGGTGCTCTACTCCGTGGCCGTTTGCCTCCACTGACACTGCTGCGACCCTGCTGCCTCCTGGGCAACCCACCGACTGTTTTGCTCGCTGCCAAGCTGGCACCCTCTTCTCCTGATGAGGCGGAAGCAATAGCCTGATGATGACGAGGCTGCCAAGTGCGATCAGCCTCATCATCATCAATTAGGGTCTCCGCCTCACTACTAGCCCCCTCGGCTGCGTGTGGGTCAGGAGACAGACCTGTCTCTAGACCGGCTACCGAGCCACTCTCCTCGCCAGTACTTCTTCGCCTGGCTGCTGAAGAGGCGGATGTCTCCCCCCGTTCCTGACCGCCCTCTGTTAGCTCTTCCTCACTGTACAGTGGGGCTGAGCCCAGAGCATGCGATACTTCGCTTGGTGAGGGAACACCAAAGGACAGGGGCAGGTAGAGGACACGTGATTTCAGTGGGCTTGCTCCCGGGCCATGCCAACTAACGGTTGTGTCTGACGTACCCACCGACCATTGGCTGTAGGTGTCAGAGGTGACCTGGGAAGAGGAAGACGACCGAGCCAACCAATCGATGACGGCAGGGTTGTCGGTGGAGACACGACCGCTGGATGACACCGGGAGCACTGGCCTCTGGCTGCGACTAGTGCTGCCTCGACCCCTTCCTCTGCTGCCACGTCTGCTCGCTCCTGAAACATTGCCTCCTCTGCCACTCCTCTGCGTGTTGTCTGACATACTCTTTAATTCAACGATTCTGTGTCCTTGAGTAACGATTCTGTGTCCCTGAGTAACGATTCTGTGTCCCTGAGTAACGATTCTGTGTCCCTCAGTAACGATTCTGTGTCCCTGAGTAACAATTCTGTGTCTGTCCCTGAGTAACAATTCTGTGTCTGTCCCTGAGTAACAATTCTGTGTCCCTGAGTAACAATTCTGTGTCCCTGAGTAACAATTCTGTGTCCCTGAGTAACAATTCTGTGTCCCTGAGTAACAATTCTGTGTCTGTCCCTGAGTAACAATTCTGTGTCCCTCAGTAACAATTCTGTGTCCCTCAGTAACAATTCTGTGTCTGTCCCTGAGTAACAATTCTGTGTCCCTCAGTAACAATTCTGTGTCTGTCCCTGAGTAACAATTCTGTGTCCCTGAGTAACAATTCTGTGTCCCTCAGTAACAATTCTGTGTCCCTCAGTAACAATTCTGTGTCCCTCAGTAACAATTCTGTGTCTGTCCCTGAGTAACAATTCTGTGTCCCTCAGTAACAATTCTGTGTCCCTCAGTAACAATTCTGTGTCCCTCAGTAACAATTCTGTGTCTGTCCCTGAGTAACAATTCTGTGTCCCTGAGTAACAATTCTGTGTCCCTGAGTAACAATTCTGTGTCCCTCAGTAACAATTCTGTGTCCCTCAGTAACAATTCTGTGTCTGTCCCTGAGTAACAATTCTGTGTCCCTGAGTAACAATTCTGTGTCCCTGAGTAACAATTCTGTGTCCCTCAGTAACAATTCTGTGTCTGTCCCTGAGTAACAATTCTGTGTCCCTCAGTAACAATTCTGTGTCCCTCAGTAACAATTCTGTGTCCCTCAGTAACAATTCTGTGTCCCTCAGTAACAATTCTGTGTCCCTCAGTAACAATTCTGTGTCCCTCAGTAACAATTCTGTGTCTGTCCCAGAGTAACAATTCTGTGTCCCTCAGTAACAATTCTGTGTCCCTCAGTAACGATTCTGTGGCCCTAAGTAACGATTCTGTGGCCCTAAGTAACGATTCTGTGGCCCTAAAGTCTCTCTGGCCCTAACTCTGTCCCTAATACAGACAGGTCTGTCTCTCTTGAATGACCGGAGGCTAATGGAGAATTGTAAGATGGCCGCAATTTATAGCTCCACCATTACACAGTGCTGGCTGGCTGGCTGCTGATTGGCTAATGCGATCACATGTCATGAATGAATGCATTATGGGTCAGCGTGCCTTGTCTGCGCGCCTTCCCAGAGATCCCCGCTCCGTCGCCACACATGTCGCCGCCATTTTTGGGAAAATTCGATTCGTGCATCCGAAGTTGGCTAATTTTCGGATTCGGCGCGAATCGAATATTTCCCAATATTCGAAACGAATTCCACTTCGCCATGTTCGATTCTAACGGTGATCCATCTAATAAATGTATCCACCACAGGCTAGAACGGCTGCACACCTCCACGTTGCAACCCCTAGGGGCCAACACACATCAGAAAGGTGCTCAGCAAAAAGGTCTAGATCTCATTTGGGCCTTAGGCAGTAATCCTGGAACCATTAACAACAGTGGTGGTATCCCCCTCCTAGCAATGATGAACTGGATAGCCTCTCAAGTGATCCCCATAAAGAGGTAAGAGAAAAGGACTTCCATAGTGTAGTAAATAGAACCTTTATTAAAGGCAACAAACGCCAAATACGCACTTACAAAGAATAAACAGGGTCTGCAGACCCACAGGCTTCAAAATCAGCAGAGAACACACAGGGTGTACTTGCATGAGTGTAGAAAGATGACAGCTGCCGTCCATGCCGGAAATGACATTACCACGTCTCCATCCCTGGACTCTAACAAGTGTACAGTACAAAAACCATCAGAAAGAGATATAACAACTACTCCTTCAGTAAACTATATCTTTCAGAAGTTATAAAATCAAGCCACAGGGCCCAACATCTATAAAACTTGCCATAAGTGTATGTGTATTGATGTCTCCACTCCTCCGCCTCCATAATGTCCTGAACTTTCTGCAGCCACTCCTTGACTGAAGGCAACATAGGAGATTTCCAATGTAAGGGTATAAGACATTTAGCGGCATTGAGGAGGTGCGGCATCAAGGAGTGTTTATACCTCCCAACCGATTGTGCAGTGTCATGAAAAAGGATAGGTAAAGGATCATCTGCCATCTGGAATTGTGTGATCTCATGATAATCGTTCGAATGTCAGACCAAGAGGGGCGTAAAACTGAACAAGTCCACCACAAATAAAGGAAAGTACCTCGCTGCCCACATCCTCTCAAGCAATTACCCGACACACAGGAAAATGTGGGATAACCTATCGGGCACCCTATACCATCTGGATAGGAATTTATAACATGTTTCCTGTGTTTTAGCATTAACTGATTAAGTGTGGGCCATGGATATTATTTTATCTACACTACAGTCCATCTGGTCTCTGCCCAGCTCCCTCTCCCCTTCTCGTACATAGTACGGAATCGTGTTGGTCAATTTTCCCAGCAGTAATTTATAGAACTTAGAGAGGAGATGAGTTGCACTCGCCCTATCCAAGCACATAGACTCAGAATTTAGACAGGGAGTCTGAGGATCACACAGTCCTTTGTGTAGTAGCAAAAAATTTGTGAAGCTGCCTGTGTTTCCAGCTATCCCAGGGCATAGTATCCCATTCCTTGCAAAAACCCGTTAGAGATCGTAAATGTGTGCCAGACATATACCGAAAACTACAAGTTTCATAAGAACCACCCCAGTGGGTAAAGGCGGCTAAATCCTAACCTGAGACAAACCACAGAAAACCTCCCAGAGATGAAAGGGGTGGAGGGTATTGTGCCAAGGAGAATTGCGTATTTTAACCATCACAGATGGCCAAAGTCGCAGAAGAGAGAGGTGATAACACAGCCAATAATCTATAACAAGAAAAGAACATTCTGTCTAGCCCAAATGAAAAATAAAAAAAAAAGATTTTGGGCGTAAAGTATAGGGACCCAGACCATATGCCGAGAATTGCTTGATAAAGGATATCAACCTTAGAAGGGGGTACTGGAACCAATTGAGCACAAACCAAACTAGCAAAAACCAAAAGGTAAATTTCAAGTGTTCCCTTCGGGATTGGGTGAGCTCGAAGGATTACGGATCCACTTTCTCTTCCGACGTGGTTTCTGCCATTCCCTTTGTGATTGATTAGACAAAGAGATCCCTCTGCCCCTCCAATCTGGGAAATCGACTGCAGACAGGTGAAGAGTTCGGAGAAATTGTGGTAAGTCATCTTTGCCACGAAGAGTGGCCGAGATCCCATCTTTAGTAGCTGTAAGCTGGAACGGAAAACCCCAGAGGTATGTTGCACCTGTGTTACAGAGAGAGTCCAAAAGTGGACATAAGGTTTTCCTTGGCTCCAGAGTACGGCGGGATAAATCAGGGAAAAAAGTACAGCTGTGAACCCTCAAATTCCAGACAAGTGCGCTTACGCATACCCCGCATGATAGCTTCTTTATCCTGGTAGAACAGCAGTTTACAAATCACATCTCTAGGCTTGGTGGAGTCTGGGTTTACAGGACCCAAGGCTCTGTGTGCCCTATTTCAATTGGTAAATCAGGGTTTTCCCAAAATTTTTGTAAAGTCAGATAGCAAAGTTGGAATCAGGGTAACAGTTTTAATGGATCCAGGCAACCCATGGATTTGGAGGTTTTTCCTGCGGCTCCTGTTTTTATAATCATCCAGTTGGGAAAGCAAACCCTCAATCTTGCGATCTTGTTGATATAATCCCTTCTGCAGGGAGAGGATTGTGTTTGTGGACTCACTCTGTTGTGTTTCAAGGACTTCAACCCTTGAACATATCTGCATAGTGTCAGCTTTGAGTTCTTGGAGGCCCGCTTTGTAAGTATCTTCAATCTGAAGAAAACTGCGAGCTCAGCCTTAGTGGGGAGTTCACTAAGATATTGTTTCAGGTCCCAGCAGGGATCCTGGGGATGCAGGGATTGTTGCCCCGGGCTTTCCCATGTCCCTGTGTGGGCAGGGGAGGATAGTGAGGAAGATTGAGACTCACCCTGCAGTGTGGCCTCCATGTCCAGATCCTCTCCAGGGATTGCCAGCTGATCTGCAGACAGGGGTGAAGGGGAAGGTTCCTCCAAAATGGTGCCGGCTGAATCTCCCGCCTGCGGCCCCCTGAGGTAGGCAACAATGCTGCCCTTTCAAGGTTTTGTGGATAAGTCTGAGGAATGCTCTGGGTCCCCCTTCTTCCACGGCATCACCGCTGGTAAGATCGGGCTGCTGAGTTGGCTGTGTGCTGAGCTTATAGCGGTGGGCAGTGGGAAATCTGGAATCAGCAGCCGTCCTGCTCCATGGCCTGGCCATCCCCCCTGTGTTCAGAGTCTTTCCATGCTTGTCATTTCTTTGTATGAGAGCCAATCTCAGCCCCACCTCTCCCCTATCCTGTTGCCTCTATTCCCTGTGGCTGTAAAGTAGCATTTACAGATAACTGGCATCCCCTCTGTGATATGAAGATATAAAAAACGGTGTCCATTTTTTAAAAATTATAAGCCTAAATACCTTCTTGCACGGCACCGCTATGTAGTTACGTTACCTCCCTCTGCTAGCCAGCTGACGTCATAGGGGAATCTCAACTCCTGCTGCTCTCCCTAGATTGGGGAAGGAGCGTGGAGGGAGGTCGTGTGACCACACAGCGGAGCTGTGCAAAATGGTATTGTGACGGGAGTCACTTTGGGTGGGGGTCCATGGAACACAGCTCACATTGGAGAGGTGGGGAAACCCCTGTCTCAGCTCCCCATATCCCTCTTATGTGTAAGTCACCCTGTGCCTGTTAGGGATGCAGGGCAAAATGTCCTGATATTGTGTAGACATGTATAGGTGGGGGTTGTTCATTGTTTAATGCTACGTGGTTGTATCCCATTGTTCTATTGTGTGTCTTGCTTGGGAGGAAACTATTATGGGATGTATGTGTTTGTGTATTGGCTTGGTGAGGGGGTGTTTCCAGCAGCCCTTCCCCCTGATGGGACTGCCTGCTGATGTGTTTCTTGTTACTGGGTGTGTATTGCTCCACTCTGTGTATATCTTGTATCTGTCTTTAAATAAAGCAGTCTATTTCCTGATTTATTTCAAGAGTGCTGTCCGTGGTCTGTGTTCGACAGGGAAGCAGTAGTATAACGGAAATACCCAAGCGTAGTCGGGGTCTGGTTCCGTTAAAGGTATTTAGGATTATAATTTTTTAAAAACGGACACACAGTACTTTATATCTTCTTACCAAAGAGGGGATGCCATTTATTTGTATATCTCACTTTACAACCACTTTAAGAACAGTAAACTACCCCCATCTGTCGATATGTGGGATTACAACTTAATTATGATAATACTATGATTCATTTTTGCCACATTGGATAGGATTTATGAAGATCCTAGGGTAGGAGTCTTTAGTAAAAGAATCTTGTCAAGAGAAGCAAGATGGATTTATGAGCTTAAAGCCACCTTCCACCAGGGGTTAATAATATATATGATATACATTGCTCAAAAAAATTATAGGAACACTTTAAAAACACATTAGATTTCAACGAGGAAAAATATCATGCTGGATATCTTTACTGATTTGGACTTGGTAATGTGTTAGGAACATATGGATGCTACATCGTTTGATGGAAATGAAACATTTCAACCTACAGAGGAATGAATTCAAAAACACACTGAAAATCAAGTAAAACAATGATGGAGTAGGCTACTCCATTTTACTGAAATGTCATTGCAGAAACTCAGAATGGTACTTAGTAGATTGTATGGCCCCCACATGCTTGTATGCATTCCTGACAATGTTGGGGCATGCTCCTAATGAGATGACGGATGGTGTCCTGGGGTATTTCCTCCCAGATCTGGACCAGGGCATCACTGAGCTCCTGGACAGTCTGAGGTGCAACCTGCCGGCATCGGATGCACCGAAACATGATATCCCAGAGGTATTCTATTGGCTTTAGGTCAGGCGAGTGTGGTGACCATTCAATGGTATCAATTCCTTCAATCCACCAGGAACTGCCTGCAAACTCTCGCCATATGAGGCTGGGCATTGTCATGCACCAGGAGGAACCCAGGACCCACTGCACCAGCATAGGGTCTGACAATGGGTCCAAGGATTTCATCCCGATACCTAATTGCAGTCAGGGTGCTATTGTCTAGCCTGTAGAGGTCTGTGTGTCCCTCCATGGATATTCCTCCCCAGACCATCACTGACCCACCACCAAAACAATCATGAAGTCTGTTTGTGATTGTTTGGTCAAAAGACATTCACACCAGTGGCCTGCTTGAGGTCATTTTGTAGGGCTCTGGTAGTGCTGATCCTGTTCCTCCTTGCACAAAAGAGCAGATACTGGTCCTGCTGATGGGTAACTGACCTTCTATGGCCCTGTACAGCTCTCCTAGAGTAACTGCATGTCTCCTGGAATCTCCTCCATGCTCTTGAGACTGTGCTGTGTGACACAACAAACCTTCTGGCAATGGCATGTATTGATGTGCCATCCTGGAGCAGCTGGACTGCCTGTGCAACCTCTGTAGGGTTCAGGTATCTCCTCATGCTACCAGTAGTGACACTGAACCTAGCCAAATGCAAAACTAGTGAAAAACAGAAAAGATGAGTAGGGGAAAAAATGTCAGTGGCCTCCACCTGTAAAACCATTCCTGTTTTGGGGGTCATTTCATTGTTGGCCAGCTCGGTCGCGTGATCAGCTGTGTCCAATCACAGCTAATCACATGTAAATAGGGGAATGCAGGTTATCGGCATTTCTCTCCTCACAAGCTGTCACGCTGACAGCTCGAGAGGAGAGGAGAGCCGGTAATCGGCATTCCTCGGAGGGGACATGTGCACTGATCATCAGGGCACTGATGATCAGTGTGCCTTGATGATCAGTGTGGCCCCAGAGGTGCCACCTGTCAGTGCTCATCAATGCCACCTGTCAGTGCCCATCAATGCCACCTGCCAGTGCCCATCAGTGCCACATATCACTGCCTACCAGTGCACATCACATATCAATGCACAATGCCACATATCAGTGCCCATCTGAGCTGCCTTTCAGTGTCACCTATCAGTGCCAGTCAGTGTCACCTATCAATGCCAGTCAGTACCACCTATCAGTGCCAGTCAGTGCCGCCTATCAGTGCCAGTCAGTGCCACCTATGAATGCCCAGTTTTGCCTAACAGTGCCAGTCAGTGCCACCTAACAGTGCCAGTCAGTGTCGCCTATCAGTGCCAATCAGTGCCATATGAGTGCTGCCTCTCAGTGCCCATCAGTGATGCCTGTTAATGCCCATCAGTGCCACCTACTAGTGCCTCCATCAGTGCCCATCAATGCCACCTATCGGTGCCTATCAGTGCAGCCTATCAGTGCCCATCAGTGCAGCCTCATTGCGCACATCAGTGAAGGAGAAAAATCACTTATTTACAAAATTTTATAACAAAAACTAAGAAAAAAATGTTTTGTTTTGTTTTTTATTTTTCAGTTGTTTTTGGTTTGTTTAGCAAAAAATAAAAAAAACCCAGAGGTGATAAAATATCACCAAAAGAAAGCTCTATTTGTCTCAAAAAAAAATGATAAATGTTTTTTTATTTATATTTCATGCTGAAGTTCAGACATTGTGCATGAATGCATCTGTGTCATGTTGAGAGTTCCACATCAATCCTGTTTTCCAATTTTGGGATCCGTATCTTTGTAAGTTATTATGAGGTGTATATACTGGTTGGCAAATGTATATGTATAAGGTAGTTGCTGTATGTATGGATAATTATAGTTACCCCTTTTGATATTAGGTATGGTTGCCATTGTCCATCTTTTACTTGTCGTACTGATGATTCCTTTTGGCCTCTGTGCCCACCTGTGAGACTGCTTCAGTTTTGTTGTGCTGTCGCTCCATGTGAGATAACCTCTAAAAGAATTGCTGTATATTTTACGGTCTATAGCAGCAATGGGCAAACTACGGCCCGTGGGCCGTATACGGCCCGGCGGACCTTTTAATCCGGCCCGCGGAGCTAGGCTCCCGCTAGGCTCCTCTCACAGTCCGCCCTGAAGACCGGTGTAGCATGAAAATCTGTCTCCTATGAGGATCTGTCCCCCTCGACGTATCTGCGCATGTGCCGGAGATCGCCGATCGGCTGCTAATGCCTGAAACTGGCACATGCGCAGATACGTCGAGGGGGACAGATCCTCATAGGAGACAGATTTTCATGCTACACCAGAACGGCGCGGGAACACGGCGAGAGGAACGCGCGGAGCAAAGGTAAGTGAATTGACACAGGGGGGACTTGGGGACTTAATATGGGGGATGAATTACTATGGGGGATGAATTACTATAGGGGGGATGAATTACTATATGGGGGATGAATTACTATATGGGGGATGAATTACTATAGGGGGGATGAATTACTATAGGGGGGATGAATTACTATAGGGGGGATGAATTACTATATGGGGGATGAATTACTATATGGGGGATGAATTACTATGGGGGATGAATTACTATATGGGGGATGAATTACTATATGGGGGATGAATTACTATGGGGGATGAATTACTATATGGGGGATGAATTACTATATGGGGGATGAATTACTATGGGGGATGAATGACTATATGGGGGATGAATTACTATATGGGGGATTAATTACTATGCTTACTATGGGGGAATATTACTATACTTACTATGGATGACACATACACATCATTCATCTACTCTTGGTCCGGCCCCCGGGTCCAATATAAGAACCCATTGCGGCCCTCAAGTCAAAAAGTTTGCCCACCCCTGGTCTATAGTCTTAGTATATACCTGAAAAGTTCGGTATTGTAGAGAAATGGGTTTTCATTTTTCCTTTAAGACTGAGATTTTAGGGTAAATGGAAACTTATTTTTAGTATCAAATGGTTACTGCTTGGGCTGAACTTGCTGGGCCTGCCATCCCTGTACAAAAAATAACAGTCATTTTAAATCTACACCATGTAGATTACTTTTCCTAGAGTGGAATGATTTAATTTGAAAAAAAAAATGGCAATCTTGGGGTGTGTGGCTTGCAAGCACTCTGAATGGCTGCCTAAGCTGAGAGCTCTCTGCACCAGAGGGAGATCTGACGCAAATGCAAGGAGTCTCTGACTATCTACAGACACTCAGCTGCCTTCCGACACCCCAAGAATACTCCTGAAGCCATGTTCAGGAAGAGAAAAGAGGAGTGCTGCCTGCAGAAGCTCATGGCCTTCTTTCTGCAGCCAGTGGGGAGAGGAAGCTAAAAAGGAGCAGCCACCTCAGCTTCTCGATCTTTTGCCTCATACACTAACCTGCCCGATGCTGCATTCGGAGACACAGACAGCCAGCAGTTCTCTTCTTCCCTCTCCACAGCCAGCCCTGTTTCAGGCAGCCCAGCCAAAGCCAGAATGCGAATGGATACACAGCAGCAGGACCCTTCAGATGTGATTCAGGGTTGCGGCCCTGCAGTTCTCCATACCTTCCTTACTCATCTGTGATAAAATGACACTACCATAAAGGAAATGCTTCTTTCACTGCATGCAGATTTTGCTTCTCTCATTCACGTTTACCTCTGAAATACAATCAATGAGAGAAAGGGTACTCTACATTGAGAAAAAAATGTAGGCGCGCACCACAACTATCAGTACTCTGGCAGGTGTATGTGAGGAGGAGATGACCACCTATGGATCAAGGCTAAGTTGTCGGACCTTGAAAATAGGTCCCATCACAACAATATCAAACTGCGTGGAGTACCAGTAACCGTGCATGGGAACTATCTCCAAAATGTACACCCATTTCTGTTTTGCTGCCTGATGTGTCTCCTGTGGAATTAACCATTGATCACATACACACCGTTCCTAGACCACCAAAACTGGTGTACACTGCACCCAGAGATGTCTTTGTGCTGATTTATTTTTTTCCTGTAAAAGAGCAGCTATTCACTAAAGCCAGGTGCTTGGGCTCTCTCCCAGCACCATATGCTGACATACAAGTTTTTGCTGATTTGTCGCAATATACTGTACACTCCAATTGCGATGGCAACTCAACTCTGTTACAAAGGCACTACGATTCACAAAATATCTGACAAACAGCACTATCCCATTACCCTGCTGATCATATGCAATGGTGCTTAACATGTAGTTACTACTCTAGACAGCAGAACAAAGCTCCTGCATTTAAGGGGTATTATACCTGACCCTCCATAGGGAACAAGCACACCTTTTGCTCCAACCAAGCTGACAACCTCATGGCAGCCAGTCTCCAGAAAACACAAGCCAAGACCCAGATGACTCCCAACCTTCTCAAATTTCAAGGCAATAGTTACTTCTGCTATCTCGCACCATGTCAACTTTAGCTCTGTGAACTAATTTCCACCCATGTGAACTTCTTGCAGCTCTACACTGACCAACTTGCTGAAATTTACACACCTTGTTCATTCCAGGTATTCTCGTATGGAAATCAGGTGTTACTATGTTAATGTTTTTCTTTTTGTTCCTAGTTTTTTTGATTATCTGCCAGATTGCCTCCATCCATCCTAAGTACAGGACAGATTTATTTACTTGACCAGTCAAAGTCAACCAGTGGCTATCATCTTCCTGGTCCAATCTCAACATAATTGCCTTCAGACACCGCTTTCTCACCCTCAGTATGTATCAATATGGCTGTTACTAATTTATCTTTCTGTAGCACCACCCCCGAAGGAGCCACTTGGTAATTTTGGGTCCTCTGTTCTATGCTTCAACTCCAAGAACAATCTCAGCCCCTCTGACACACCTGGTTTTAGTTATATCCAGAAATAAACACACACCTGTCTAGTGATAATCAAGTTGTTGTTATTCTGCAAATAATAATTTAATTTTAGTTTTTTAAGATACTTATCATGGTCTGTTCTTAATAAAGCCCTCAATTAGTTTCTACAATTACCAAGTTGTTGCAGAATACCTAAATTTTTATGTTTTTCCTCTAGTGGAAATATCTTTTAATAATTTATTTAAGGCGTTAGTTTTCTTTTTTTTTTTTCCTTAGAGGCAATTTGGATAAGAATACACCTAATAAAAGAATTATGAGTACATTATTATTATTATACAGGATTTATATACCGCCAACAGTTTGCTCAGCACTTTACAATATAACGGGAGACAATACAGCAACAATACAGTTCAATACAAGAGGGTTAGGAGGGCCCTGCTCTTTGGAGCTTACAATTTAGGGAGGGGCTAGTGGTACAAAAGGTAGTAACTGTGGGGGATTGACTGGTAGGAGAAGTAGAAGATTCCATTATAAGCTGAGGACAGGATAGACGTCCCTGAAGAGATAGGTTTTCGGAGATCGCCTAAAAGTGAGCAGAGTAGGCGATAGTTTGATAAATTGGGGTAGAGAGTTCCAGAGGATGGGGGAAGCTCTGGAGAAGTCCTGGAGATAAGCATGGGAGGAGGAGACAAGGGAGCTAGAGAGCAGGAGGTCGTGTGAGCAGCGGAGAGGATGGTTTGGGTGATATTTGGAGACAAGATTGGTGATGTAATTTGGGGCAGAGTTATAAATGGCTTTATATGTTATTGTTGATGTTTTGAATTTTATCCGTTGGGCCAGGGGTGGGCAAACTTTTTGACTTTAGGGCCGCAATGGGTTCATATATTGGACCCGGGGGCCGGACCAAGAGTAGATGAATGATGTGTATGTGTCATCCATAGTAAGTATAGTAATATTCCCCCATAGTAAGCATAGTAATTAATCCCCCATAGTAATTCATCCCCCATAGCAATTCATCCCCCATAGTAACTCATCCCCCATATAGTAATTCATCCCCCATAGTAATTCATCCCCCATAGTAATTCATCCCCCATAGTAATTCATCCCCCATATAGTAATTCATCCCCCATATAGTAATTCATCCCCCATAGTAATTCATCCCCCATATAGTAATTCCTCCCCCATAGTAATTCATCCCCCATATAGTAATTCCTCCCCCATAGTAATTCATCCCCCATATAGTAATTCATCCCCCCTATAGTAATTCATCCCCCATATAGTAATTCATCCCCCATAGTAATTCATCCCCCATATAGTAATTAACCCCCCATAGTAATTCATCCCCATAGTAATTCATCCCCCATAGTAATTCATCCCCCATATAGTAATTCATCCCCCATATAGTAATTCATCCCCCATATAGTAATTCATCCCCCATAGTAATTCATCCCCCATATAGTAATTCATCCCCCATAGAGTAATTCATCCCCCATAGAGTAATTCATCCCCCATAGAGTAATTCATCCCTCATAGTAATTCATCCCCCATATAATAATTCATTCCCCATATAGTAATTAATCCCCCATATAGTAATTCATCCCCCATAGTAATTCATCCCCCATATAGTAATTCATCCCCCATAGAGTAATTCATCCCCCATAGTAATTCATCCCCCATATAGTAATTCATCCCCCATATAATAATTCATCCCCCATATAGTAATTCATCCCCCATATAGTAATTCATCCCCCATAGTAATTCATCCCCCATATAATAATTCATCCCCCCTATAATAATTCATCCCCCCTATTAATTCATCCCCCATATTAAGTCCCCAAGTCCCCCCTGTGTCAATTCACTTACCTTTGCTCTGCGCGTTCCTCTCGCCGTGTTCCCGCGCCGTTCCGGTGTAGCATGAAAATCTGTCTCCTATGAGGATCTGTCCCCCTCGACGTATCTGCGCATGTGCCAGTTTCAGGCATTAGCAGCCGATCGGCGATCTCCGGCACATGCACAGATACGTCGAGGGGGACAGATCCTCATAGGAGACAGATTTTCATGCTACACCGGTCTTCAGGGCGGACTGTGAGAGGAGTCTAGCGGGAGCCTAGCTCCGCGGGCCGGATTAAAAGGTCCGCCGGGCCGTATACGGCCCGCGGGCCGTAGTTTGCCCATTGCTGCGTTGGGCAATGGGAAGCCAATGGAGGGTGGTAATAGAGAGTGGTAGCAGATACAGAACGGATAGTAAGGTGGATGAGTCTGGCAGCAGCATTCATGATAGACTGAAGAGGGGATAGCCTACGATGAGGTAGGCCAATGAGGAGGGAGTTAAAATAGTTAAGGCGAGAGATAACCAGGGAGTGAATAAGTTGCTTAGTAGCGTCCGAGGTTAAGAACGGGCGTATCTTGGAGATGTTGCAGAGGTGAAATCTACAAGATTTGAACAGCGATTGGATTTGGGGCTGAAAGGACAGATGGGAGTCTAGGATTACACCTAGCACCCTGGCATGAGGGGAGGAACTGATGGTTGTGTTATTGATCTTGATGGAGAAGTCAGGGGAGGGGGCACAGGCTGGAGGGAATACTAAGAGCTTAGTTTTGGAAAGATTGAGTTTAAGGAAGTGGAGTGACATCCATGCCGATATGTCGCTTAGTAGGTTAGTAATGCGAGAGGAGACTGAAGGGGTGAGGTGAGGAGTAGAAAGATAGATTTGTGTGTCATCAGCATAGAGATGGTACTTAAAGCCATGGGAGTTTATCAAGTAACCAAGGGAGAAGGTGTAGATGGAAAAGATTAGAAAATATACAATCTCTTCCCATGGAGTGGAGACATCTCCATGGGTCATGCAGAACTTTGAGAAAAAATATTATTGAGACCAGCTCTATTAGTGTGAGGTTTCATGGTAGTGTCCATATTTGGGTCCTTAGGGGCATTAAAGTCCCCACAGATGACAATATTTCGTTTCTGAAGTTTCTTTATTTTCATTAATACCTTCTTCAAATATTGATAAGGATTCCTATTAAGAGCATATATATTGACGATCGTATAGGTTATATTGTCAATAATTGCCACAAATACTATATATCTACCTTGCGTGTCCGGTTTAAGATGTAAAAGTTGAAAGGAAACTAAATACTTTAATGCTATAACTACTCTCTTCTTTGAATTATTAGATAGGAATATATGTGGAAAATTTTTATGAGTAGATTTGGGTGCCTTATTCTCTGCAAAATGAGATTCTTGAATACAAATGATTTCACTACCCATTTTCAGAGCATCAGGCCATAAAGCCTTGCTTTTGTATGTACTATTAATGAGCAAAAACCAAGGGCAGAAATGTCACCTTCCAATGATAGATGTTATCCATAATTAACTGCTGAGATTATCAGTGAGCCTGTAAGGTTTAGGAAGTAGTGGAAAATGGTGATCCTTGTAGTATACGCAAAGGGTAAATGTGATCATAAAATTAGAAGAACATAAGAACGGGAGAAAAAAAAAAAAGGAATAGCAAGGCAACTCTTGTGTACATTTAACCATGTACTTGTGATCAGGGGAAAATACAGTCTCAACCAATAACCTAGATATGGGTTCCCTGAGTTTCCCCAGAACCTGAGGTGATTGAACCATTGTGAACTGGTAGCTTGCTATCAGAAAAAAAGGAAATATACAAACAGTTCTGCATAAATAATGATCCTGTTTGAGATCGAAAAAGACTTCATCCATGGCTTTTTTGTCATTGGGGAATTTTTCCTGACATGGCTTTTTCCAGAGGGCTGTCATCATAATTGTTTAGTAGATTCCATGATTTCAGAATTTTTAGGCCATCTCCATACTGAAGATTAAGTAGGAGGTATCGTTCTTCTCCACCAATAACTTTGTAGGGAAGCCCCATTGGGAAATTATATTGTGATTACGGAGGATTTTGGTTATCGAATTCAAGTTCTTCCAAACCGGATAGCGTATGTACTCTCCAGCGCCTCAGGATATGCACAGCCAAAAGGGAAGCCAAGGGTACCAGGACAGCGACAACCAAAAGGAAATGTTCCAGGGGTGCAGCCCTCCTCAGACGGGGAAATCAGCCACTGGATAGAGTGAAAACACAGGTGGCGCACACACCTAGTGCATTATCCAAGGTTTATTGTAGGAATTAAATCATAAAAACATACTCACAGACGAAGCATGTATCTAAAAAGCATAGAAAAATGACAATGGCCACAACGGCGGGCAAGGTGTTCTCACAGTCAGTGCGGTCAAATGGCTGACGCGTTTCGGGGACGAATCCCTTTCCTCAGAGCTGATGACCAACCTGTATGGAGGTCAAGTAGTAAATAACCAGGGCTAGATGCCTTGGGAGCAAAGCTCCACCTCCTCTACTTGTTATAAGATGAGGGGTTGGAGGGGGTTATTTAAAGTGCAATATTTTGTAGTTTTTATAAACGCATATACATACATATATACACATGCATATACACATATACAAAGAGATATGCATGCACTAAGAAGCAAAGCAAATAAAAAATTATTAAAAATACATGAATATAGCACCTGCAAATGTAAATAAATAGAAAACATTTTTTATATTAAAAAAATAATAATAAATAAATAAAAAAAAATAATGTATATGAAAATAATCATAGTAGTAACACTGGCAATGATGATAAAAATAATGTTAGTAAACATCATAAAAATAAAAGTAATAAGACTAGTGGATAATGGATGATTATCAGTTCAAAGTAGTGAGTGTGGCTGTAGACCATATATATCTCTTCAAACGTGAAGCGGTGAGCAAACTGTCAGCACTGTGTGAGTGCTGTGTAATGATATTGGACTGTAGTTGGGGAAAAAAAAATAAAGAGTGTGTGTATGGGTAAATGAATGACCTTTAGGAGGCAATGGTTAAGTGAATGGATGAGACATATGAATATGGTGTAGATACCTCTGATGCTGATGCACGATGAATGGAAAGTAAAGTAAGAGCCTCGCTGTTGATGCCTGAGTGAGATGGTGTGGGAGTGTGCTTTTATACCTGTGGGGAAATGGCTGCTGGAATGCAAACCACAAGACAGGAAGTAAACTCCGGATGACTCATGCCTGGTATCCCTGGAACAAAACATGAACAGGTGCAGTGATTGCAAGGCTCCTCCCAGGGGGGAGGGAAGAAGGGAACTGAGTCAGCATAGCCATGTGGAGGATGGCTGGATGGAAATTAACCTATGAAAGTGGCAGACTTCGGGGGCAAGGAAAAAAAGGGGGGGGGAAAGGGAACCAAGAGGGCAAATATGTTTGTAATGAATATTGAAAATGTAATGATCAACATGTCAGAACTGAGGGGAGGAGGAGGGAAGGGGGATACAGACATGTGGGAGTATTGTATGATGTATGGAGTGTGGCAAAAATAGGGGGGGGGGGAAGAATGAGAGAACATGAAACTAATGAATAATAAGTCTGAGAAGAAGAAAAAAAAAAAAACACACACCCTCTGATGCGGGTGTATATTAAAAATATGTGATATACTGATGTAATTGTATTGGTTTAACTGATCGCAAGGAATCTGTATATATATATATATATAAATAAATAAATAAAACATCCAAATTCACACCGCACATGAGAAACTGAACATAGTCATAGACTATGGTGGTGGAAAAATTATGATCATGAAGACTATTAATAAAATAATGAGAACAATCGTGCAATAAAACCATATGAACCCTAGTGGCTAGGGGCGGATGGATCATCCGAGGGTCCGGAGCCAGCAGGTACCCCATGAGGTCCCCCCGGAGCCTCCCCATGTGCCCTCCCGAGTGTGGGCAAGGCCACAAGTGCCCAAAGACCCCCCACTGGCGGGGGTCCCACGAGCCAACAGTCCGCCCCTACTTATGGCCATGATAGCAGGAGAATGACATCTCTAGGAACTAAAATAGTGATATGCCTAATGTATTGACCACAAAGAAAGTGACTTATCTTAAAAATATCCCATCACCCAGATGGGCATATATATATTAAAAAAAAAAAAAAACCAAAGGGGGGGAGTGAGTCAAAGGGGATAAATATTTAAAAACTAGATGAGAGATTGGATATCCAACCCCTCATTTAGCCCTCTGGGTGATAGTGTGCCCAAACGATGGATCCAGAAGGTTTCCCTCTGGCATAGACGGCGGAAACGTCTGCCTGTGTCTATGTCCTTAGGTATGCTGTCCAAACCGAACACCGTAAGACCCATGGGGCTCTTGTCTTTTTTTTTTTTGAAGTGGTTTGGGATGGAGTGTTTATCACGACCATGTTTGATATTCCTTTTGTGTTCCCCAAATCTTGTACGCAAAGTGCGGATGGTACGACCCACATATAATAGACCGCAGGGGCAAATGAGACAGTACACCACATATTGTGTGCTACAGTTGATGAAATGCCTAATGCTGTATGTGTTGCCATCATGCCCCATGACCTCTTTTTTCTTGTGCCACATGTACTTACAACAGCCACAGTTGCTGCCACCACATTTGTAACTACCTTTTTGGTCAAAAAGTCTGTTCCAAGGGGACCCCATTGAATTTTGAATTTTTTTGACTCTGTTAGTGGCTATGTAACTCCTATAGTCTTTTGGTTTTCTAAAGATAACCTCCGGATGTTCTGGGATGTTACTACTGAGAAAAGTATATGGTCTACAGCCACACTCACTACTTTGAACTGATAATCATCCATTATCCACTAGTCTTATTACTTTTATTTTTATGATATTTACTAACATTATTTTTATCATCATTGCCAGTGTTACTACTATGATTATTTTCATATACATTATTTTTTTTTTTTTTTTTTATATAAAAAATGTTTTCTATTTATTTACATTTGCAGGTGCTATATTCATGTATTTTTAATAATTTTTTATTTGCTTTGCTTCTTAGTGCATGCATATCTCTTTGTATATGTGTATATGCATGTGTATATATGTATGTATATGCGTTTATAAAAACTACAAAATATTGCACTTTAAATAACCCCCTCCAACCCCTCATCTTATAACAAGTAGAGGAGGTGGAGCTTTGCTCCCAAGGCATCTAGCCCTGGCTATTTACTACTTGACCTCCATACAGGTTGGTCATCAGCTCTGAGGAAAGGGATTCGTCCCCGAAACGCTTCAGCCATTTGACCGCACTGACTGTGAGAACACCTTGCCCGCCGTTGTGGCCATTGTCATATGCTTTTTAGATACATGCTTCGTCTGTGAGTATGTTTTTATGATTTAATTCCTACAATAAACCTTGGATAATGCACTAGGTGTGTGCGCCACCTGTGTTTTCTCTCTATCAAGTTCTTCCAAGCTAAAATGCTTGTGAAAGATCAGAATAAAGCAGAACACACCCAGGAAGGAGCCTGACCATGGCTTGGAGTGGGAGCTTGATGTGAGGGCTCCCAAGCACCTCCAGTGTCCTGCCGAGAAGGGGAGATATGTGCAGGAAGCCCTGGAGAGACTTGCCGGGGAGAGGGGGGCTTACCTGGCAGGGTGCGTGGACCGAGAACTTCAGGGAGTGGCGGCCATCGTGGTGGGTCTTCCTGTGCTCTCAGCCTTGCGCTGTGTGCTCCCCAGAGCTCAGTGGATGCCGGGCGATCAGGTGATCTGCCTCAAGGGAGCTCTGGGAGGCAGTGGAGCCGGCCAGCGTTTCTTGGAGCAAGGTAGATGCCGGCTCTCTTCCTCCTGCACACAGGACCGTGGCAGCTGATAACGGGCTGGGTGAACCCCCCCCTGCAATCCACTCATTCTGTGAGGGGAATGTTGAGTGCAATGTTCCCCAGAAGAGAGTACCTGGAGCCGCCTCACCCCTCACTTGGAGTAAAGGAAGAGATGTCCTAAAGTACGGGAAAGTCTCTCAGAGAAGTTCAATCTCTATAGAAACCAGAGATCTCACATGGGGGAGAAGTGTTCCTGTTTCGAGTGCGGGAAATGTTTTTCATGGAAGTTCTATTTTTATACAAGAGGGAGCAGCCATACCCTTGTTCAGAGTGCGGGAAATGTTTTTCACAGAAGTCCAGCCTGCATATATATCAGAGACCTCACATGAGGAAGATGCTATTACCCTGTTCTAAGTGCGGGAAATGTTTTCTCAGATAAGTCTAGACTTTACATATATCAGAGATCTTACACAAGTGAAAAGTCATATGTCTGTCCTGAGTGCGGGAAATACTTTTCAGTGAAGCCCAGTCTTCACACACATCAGAGATCTTACACGGAGGAGAAGTTGTATACCTGTTCGGAGTGCAGGAAATGTTTTTCAGAGAAGCCCTTTTCTTCATATATGACAGAGATCTCATACGGGGAAAAAGCCGAATTGGGGACAAGAGGGTGAATGAGAGCGGCAAAAGTACTGAGATTATTATATTGCATGGGAACTGAACTGTATGTATTGAACTATATGTTTAAACTGAGGAGGGGTTCACCTGGTGTGGAGAGGAGAAGAATGGAAGAGATTCACTTGGTGACTTATAATGTTAAAGGGTTAAGTAGCCCTGGGAAGAGATTTGCGATTTTTAAAGAAATTCAACATATATTTTCTTCAGTGGTCTTTTTACAGGAGATAAATTTGGTGCAAGAATCAAATGTGAAATTAAATTCCAGATATTATCCAATGTGGTTTTATGCAGATTTCCCAATTAAACGTGCCAAGGGAGTGGCAATAGGTTTTGCGAAAAATATAAGGTTTAAGCTGGAAGACAGATTGGTAGATCCGAAAGGGAGATTTCTGTTTCTGAAGGGAAAAATACAGGAAATAGACTGTACATTAGCAAATATTTATTGCCCGAAAAAGAAACCGGAGGTATTCCTAAAAAATACTCTGAGGAAGTTAATGGATTTAAAAAAAAAGCAATTTAATTGTGGCAGGTGATTTCAATCTCTGCATGGATCCCCAGATGGCTATAACGTCCCCTGTGCAGAGAGATGGCAGTAGGTCTCTGAAATCCTTGAAAAAAATGATACACCTATGTCAACTTGTAGATACAGTGGGGCAAAAAAGTATTTAGTCAGCCACCAATTGTGCAAGTTCTCCCACTTAAAAAGATGAGAGAGGCCTGTAATTGGCATGATAGGTAGACCTCAACTATGAGAGACAAAATTAGAAAAAAAATCCAGACAATCACATTGGCTAATTTGGAAAGAATTGATTTGCAAATTATGGTAGAAAATAAGTATTTTCCAACCTCAAACAGTCACACTCCAAATTCCACTATGGTGAAGACCAAAGAGCTGTCGCAGGACACCAGAAACAAAATTGTAGACCTGCACCAGGCTGGGAAGACTGAATCTGCAATAGGCAAGCAGCTTGGTGTGAACAAATCAACTGTGGGAGCAATAATTAGAAAATGGAAGACATACAAGACCACTGATAATCTCCCTCGATCTCGGGCTCCACGCAAAATCTCACCCCGTGGGGTCAAAATGATCACAAGAATGGTGAGCAAAAATCCCAGGACTACATGGGGGGACCTAGTGAATGACGTGCAGAGAGCTGGGACCAACGTAACAATGGCTACCATCAGTAACACACTACACCGCCAGGGACTCAGATCCTGCAGTGCCAGATGTGTCCCCCTGCTTAAGCCAGTACATGTCCGGGCCCGTCTGAAGTTTGCTAGAGAGCATTTGGATGATCCAGAAGAGGATTGGGAGAATGTCATATGGTCAGATGAAACCAAAATAGAACTGTTTGGTAGAAACACAACTCGTCGTGTTTGGAGGAGACAGAATGCTGACTTGCATCCAAAGTACACTATACCTACTGTGAAGCATGGGGATGGCAACATCATGCTTTGGGGCTGTTTCTCCGCAAAGGGACCAGGACGTCTGATCCATGTATAGGACAGAATGAATGGGGCCATGTATTGTGAGATTTTGAGTGCAAACCTCCTTCCATCAGCAAAGGCATTGAAGATGAAACGTGGCTGGGTCTTCCAACATGACAATGATCCCAAACATACTGCAGGGCAACAAAGGAGTGGCTTCGTAAGAAGCATTTCAAGGTCCTGGAGTGGCCTAGCCAGTCTCCAAATCTCAACCCCATAGAAAACCTTTGGAGGGAGTTGAAAGTCCGTGTTGCCCAGCGACAGCCCCAAAACTTCACTGCTCTAGAGGAGATCTGCATGGAGGAATGGGCCAACATACCAGCAACAGTGTGTGCCAACCTTGTGAAGACTTACAGGAAATGTTTGACCTCTGTCATTGCCAACAAAGGATATATAACAAAGTATTGAGATGAAATTCTGATATTGACCAAATACTTATTTTCCACCATAATTTGCAAATAAATTCTTTCCAAATCAGCCAATATGATTGTCTGGATGTTTTTTCTCATTTTGTCTCTCATAGTTGAGGTTTACCTCTGATGCCAATTACAGGCCTCTCTCATCTTTTTAAGTGGGAGAACTTGCGCAATTGGTGGCCGACTAAATACTTTTTTGCCCCACTGTATATGGAGAATTAATCACATGAAGGACAGAGACTATACGTTTTATTCTCACGCACATGAGATGTATTCAAGACTGGATTATATATTGCTGGACCATCGACTTATCGAGTCTCTGGTCAAAGTGAAAATAGAAGTGATGTCAATATCAGACCATGCCCCTGTCACAATGCAATTATGGAGAAATGAGCAGATCGGGGGGAAATTATGGAGGTTAAATGAGAAACTTCTCCAGGATTCAGAGGTGGATCAAAGAATTAAAGAAATAGAGCAATTTATTGAGGAAAGTGATTCTGGGGAAGTGTCTGTAGCAACAGTGTGGGAGGCTCATAAGGCCTATATTAGAGGAATCCTGATAGCGATTGGAGCAAAAAAGAAGGAGGGAAAGAAGAGAAACAATAAACACGCTTCTTAGTGAACTTAGAGCAGATACATAAACATAAAGTAACAAAAAGATTATGCAGAGGGTAATAAATAAAAGAGAAGAAATAAATACATTTCTGGAAGAAGATAAGAGTGTTCAATAAAATAAGTGAGAGATACAGATGGGGAGATAGGCCAGGAAAGTATTTAATGAGGGCTCAGAGAAAAAAAAAAAAAATCTAGGAACTATATAGAGAAAATAAGAGACCACAAAGGAGAAATAATGTATTCAACTAAAGATATAGCTAAAGTGTTTAAAGAATATTATAATAAGGTTCTGTCCTTGGACCCCTTCTCTTCTCCATCTACACCTCCTCCCTTGGTCACTTGATAAAACTCCCATGGCTTCAATTACCATCTCTATGCTGATGACACGCAAATCTATCTGTCTACCCCTCACCTCACCCCTTCAGTCTCCACCCGCATCGCTAGCCTACTAAGTGACATATTGGCTTGGATGTCACTCCACTTCCTCAAACTCAACCTTTCCAAAACTGAGCTCCTAGTATTCCCCCCTGCCTCTGCCACCTCCACTGACTTCACCCTAAGTATCGATAACACAATCATTAGTCCATCCCCTCATGCCAGGGTACTAGGGGTAATCCTAGACTCCCATCTGTCCTTCCAGCCCCAGATCCAATCGCTGACAAAATCATGTAGACTTCACCTCCGCAACATCTCCAAGATATGACCATTCCTAACCCCGGAACCACTAAGCAACTTATTCACTCCCTTGTCATTTCACGCCTCGACAATAGTAACTCCCTCCTCATTGGCCTACCTCATCGCAGGCTATCCTACCTTCAGTCTATCATGAACGCTGCTGCCAGACTCATCCACCTCACTATCCGCTCTGTATCCGCCACCCCTCTCTGCCAATCCCTCCACTGGCTCCCAGTTGCCCAACGGATAAAATTCAAAACACTATGACATACAAAGCCATCCACAACACTGCCCCAATTTACATATCCGATCTTATCTCTAAATATCACCCTAACCATACACTCCGCTCCTCGCAAGACCTCCTACTCTCTAGCTCCCTCCTCCTCCCATGCTTGTCTTCAAGACTTCTCAAGGGCATCACCCATCCTCTGGAACTCCCTACCCCAATCTATCAGAATATCACCTACTCTACTTACCTTTAGGCGATCATTGAAAACCTATCTCTTCAGGGAAGCCTATCCCACCCTCTGCTAATACTGGAATCCTCTACTCTTCCAACCATTCCATCCCCCACAGTTTTACCTATTGTACCACTCACCCTTCCCTCCTAGATTGTAAGCTCCAAGGAGCAGGGCCCTCGATTCCCTCTTGTATTGAACTGTATTGTTACTGTATTGTCTCCCACGATAAAGTAAAGCACTGAGCAAACCGTTGGCGCTATATAAATCCTGTATAATAATAAAAATAAGTTATATATATTAACCCCCACAGCTCCATAAGTAAAGATGAAGTAAAAATAGAAAAAGAAAAAGACAGATTTACTTAAAAAAGGCAGGATTACTAAAATCAAGTGAGCAATTAAAATCCTTAGAATCAGCAATAACGCAGGAGGAAATACACTTAGCATTAAAGAGCACTATAGCTGGGAAAAGTCCAGGACCTGATGGATACACAGTGAGATATTATAAAAAATATAAAGAATTATTAGTACCTAAACTGAGGCTATATATGAATGCATTGGGAGGAGAGATGGAAATGAGGAGGGAATCCCTACAAGCCCATGTAGTTCTCAAACATAAGGAAGGAAAAGATGATACTCACTGTTCAAGTTACAGACTGATTTCCTTATTAAACACAGATACCAAACTATATGCAAAAATTCTGGCAAACAGGTTGAAAGACCTAATGTTGGATTGGATACACATAGACCAAGTAGGCTTTGTCCCAGGGAGAGAGGGTAGAGATAACTGACTGAGAGCTTTCTCATACACAAAAAGTAGGAAAGAGAAACTCCCTGCGGTGGTACTCTATCGATGTTGAAAAGGCATTCGATAGAGTAGATTGGGGATATATGTTGGATACATTGGAAGTATTGGGGATGGGGCCTAGAATGAGAGAGTGGATAAGGAAATTATATAGTCAACCCTCTGCAGCAATCATGGTTATCGGGGAATTGTCAGAGTATTTTGGGATGCAGAACGGAACTAGACAGGGATGCCCTTTGTCTCCATTGCTATATGTTTTATCATTGGAATCTCTTTTGGCTACAATAAGGAATAATATAGATATAAAATGAATTTGGATAGGAAATACAGAGCATACGGTGGCAGCTTATGCAGATGACATGCTGTTCTATGTGGGAAACCCAAGGATAACTTTGCCAAATTTAATGAAATCACTGAAAAGAATATGGGGAGATGTCCAACTTAAAAATTAACAAAAACAGAAATTTTAAACATACATCTTCCAAATAGAGCGAAAAATAGGTTACAGGAGGAATTTTCCTTTGTTTGGAGAGAAAAAGAATTGAAATATCTAGGAATAAAATTAACTGTATCCTCCACAAACTTGTATAAATTGAATTATATCCCATTGTTAAATGAGATCAAGGATGAACTTAGGAAATTTACCTTAGATTGTACGCCCCTTGAGGGTCAGGGACTGATGTGAATATTGTGACGTTAGACCTCAGACCTTCTCACCAAACTCGTGACTGAAGGACTAGCCAATCTAAAACCGTGCATAAAATGCCACACCCAGCTGCAACCTGCACAATGATTTTCCAGCTCACTGGACTATAAATCGATGTACCGGCAGCCTGAGCACGATTGTTACTGGGTCAGGTTAATTACGCAATTAATTCTTCACACTGCCACCACCTCCTTTTTGTACAGAGAAAGAGGAAACTCAACAATATCGGCAATAACACTAGGATGATTGGATAAGCGTCTGTATACCACTGTCACCGCAGACAGGCTATACAGAGGGTTAAACACACATAGTAGCGCTCTTCAGCGGCAGGAATTCGTAAGTTGCATTAAAGAGCTATAGAAACAGTTCAATACTTTCAGAAGGAAAGATTACTAAAAGGTCAAAAGGGTGCAATAAAAATATTTACAGAAAAAATATGTAGCCTATATATATATATATATAAAAATATACAGAGAACAATAGCACAGCAAAGAGATAACAGAAAGGAGGTTAAAGGGTTAAAGTACTTGCCAATCAGCCTTGGGTTAAGCAGTTTCAAGTCTTATGAGCTCAAAAAGGATTTCTGGTCTCTCACTCAGTTTTGATGTTACAGGGAGAGTCTTCTTTCTCTCACACTCCCAACTCTAAGCATAACAGCCCTTTTTCTACAATCTCAGCGGTGTGTGTCCGTACAACAAATAACCAATTGCCTTATTTGGTTAGGGGTGTTGGGTGGAGACCTAAGTTACAACCAGAATCTCTCCTAGCTTATATTTTGGCTCATAACTTTTCCTCGGCACATTTGCCGGCCTGGGCACTAGTGTATTAATACTCAGCCACATCTGCGGAATGGTTAGAGATGAAACATGAAATATGCACTTGAATGGTTCAAGAGATATACTTTTCTGCTTTCCTAGGTATGCCAGCTAAGGGGTGTCACCTACCAGGAGAATGGCCTCAAACTGAGCCTTCCGAATATAGGCTCCATGTTTAGGTAGTTATGTCCTACGTGAAGATATCAACTTATATGAAAAGTGAGTTTTTAAAAGTCTGTTTTTACGACCCCCTGGAAGGTCTTTTGAAGTTCAGTGAGGGACTTTTACGATGTGCCAGATTGCACAGTTTCTTAGACAGCGAGGCACTCAGCTCATGAGGTTTTATAGCTCGGAGCTTCCTGCTGTGCTTTGGCTGCCTGTGACACTTCTCATCACTCAGGCCACATGTCACTGTGGATGAGCAGAGAAGGAGGGGGATGAGGAAAGATATATTTGTACAAGATGGACTATCCTTTGCCAAGGTGGAGGTTGGAGCAAAATGGTTGAACCGCATCTATCTCTGTGGGTATGATTGCTACAAATATATATGTAAAGCGCTGCGTAAATTGATGGCACTATATAAGTACTTGAAATAAATAAATAAATTAGGAGGGGGATAGGTCGTATAAATTTGATAAAAATGGTGATTGTTTCAAAAATATTATATACATTTCAAATGATACCAATTAAACTACCAGAAGTATACTTTAGATCAATTAAAAAAATGTTTTATTTGGAGGAATAAAAAAACAAGAATAAGTCAGGAAATTTTATGTAGAAATAAAGAGAAAGGAGGATTGGGAGTCCCAGATTTAAAAAGATATTATAAACTCGTTAATAATGGCGAGAAGTTTTGACTGGACATATAATGCAGAGGGGAAAAGCTGGGTTAAAATAGAAAATATACTAAGTAATACTAAATCAAGTGGAATTCTATGGTTACCTCCACAATACAGAGGTTTAGCAGACAGTACAAGTTTGTTCACATTTAATGTTTTAAGAGTTTTGGATGTTTTACACAAACAGATGGGAATTTAATTAATTGTTAATGCTCTTAAAAGTCCACAGAGTTTTTCCCCCCTGTTAAAGAAGGTATCACAGGGAAGTGGATTAAGAAGGAAGATGCACAATTAAGGGATATAATGTACAATCTTGGAACTGGTGCATGTGACACCGTGCGACCTACTGTGTGCCCACCATTAAAAGTAGGTGGATGCAGGGCGCCATATTCTAATGGTGGACATACTACACACTTTTTCTGGCAGAGATTTCTTCTCTTTTTTTCATTCAGTCCACAGGCTGCATACAAAAGAAAAAAAAAAAAAGAGAACATAGCATATATACCCAACAAAGATCAGCGATGAACTGCTACATCCCTGGACATTGAATGGTTATACCAGGAGGATTCCTACAGCTGCAGGCATCATCCTGGTATTTTTTTCAGCCGGCGATCGGCTTTAATGTAAAAGCAATCCTTGTGGCTAATTAGCTGCAGGATTGCTTTTGCAAGCAGGGGGAGATGATGCCCCCCTCCCCCGCTGCCTTCCTTGGCCTTCTTGGGCAGTCTCGTGCCATCGAGGGAACCGGAGAATGCAGCCGGTGTTTTTGCCAGCTGATCATAGAGCTGATTGGAGACCAGAATGGTGCCAGCATCTCTGTAGTCTAAGAAATCGGAAGCTACGAGCATTTCATCACTTCAGTTTTGCAGGATATAAACAGCTCCATTTGTAAATTGGGAAAGCATCTGATCACACCGATCTTGGTTTTATTAGATAATGTAAGGGCAGAGGAGATATCTGGAGTCTGATAGACCCCAGATTTCTCAAAAAAAGAATATATGACAATGCCCCTTGAAGTTACAGGGGATATTTGCATTCCCTATGATAGCATTAAAAGTGATCCAAAAAAATGAATGGGACAGTGTAAAAATAATGAAAAAAATAAAAATTAAAAAATTAAAAAAACAGCCTCGTTATTCCCCCCCCCCCCCCACACACACACCTGTGCGCAAGTGTTTACCCTGTGTTGGTATGTAAACAGCAGTTGCACCATATATATATATATATATATATATATATATATATATATATATATATATAGATAAAGGGCAGTAATTCTAATACTAGACCTCTGTAAATCTAAATGGTAGCTTGTAAAGGCTTTTAAAACGTTGCCTTTTTATTCACTAGGGTGTCTGCTTTAAAAAAAAATATATATATATATAATGTTTAAATTAATTTCCTAGCAAAAAATACAGATTTTTTTCATGTGAACAAAAAGTGTCAGAAAAGGCTTGATCTTCAGGTGGTTAGAAGAGAGTGATGTGTGGCATAAACTTCTAATGCTGGGCATAAAATTCCCCCACCCCCCAAAATGACCCCTTTTTGGAAAGTAGACACCCCAAACTATTTGCTGAGAGGCATGTTGAATCAATAGAAAAATTTATTTTTTTACCACAAGTTTTTGGAAAAAACAAAAAAATGTATTTTTTTTGGTTACACAAAATTGTCACTTAAATGATTTACTGCTCACACATGCCATGGGTATATGTGGAATTACTTTCCAAAATACATTCTGCTACTTCTCCCAAGTATGGGGGTACCACATGTGAGAGACGTTTTGGCAGTCTAGCCAAGTACAGGACCACAAAATCCAATCGGCACCTTCAGGCTTTTAAAGGGCTTTATTTCCTCATTACCCTTTGTGACTACCTATCACATTTTCAGAGGCCCTGAAATGCCAGGATAGCACCAAACCCCCCCAAATGACCCCTTTTTGGAAAGTAGACACCCCAAGGAATTTGATTAAAAATATGGTGAGTATTTTGCAGATCTCATTTGTTGCCACAAGTTTTTGGAAAATGAAGAAAAAAAAAAACATTTTTTCTTTTCTTTATATTTCAAAACCTTGTGAGAAAAATTTAGATCTGCAAAATACTCAACATGCCTCTTTTTAAATTCCTTGGGATGTCTACTTTCAAAAAAGGGGTAGGTTCATTTGGGGTAGGTTTGGAGTTATCCTGGCATTTCAGGGCCTCCAAAACTGTGATAGGTAGTGTGGAAGTGAAATGAGGAAGTTACGCACCTTCAGGCTTTCAAAGTGGTCATTGGATTTCAGGCTCCTGTATGTGGCTAGACTCCCAAAAAGTCTCACACATGTGGTATCACCATACTCGGTAGAAGTAGCAGAATGTATTTTGGGGTGTAATTCCACATATACCCATGGTTTGTGCGTGAAATATATCATTTTCATGACAACTTTGTGTAACAAAAAAAAAACGTTTTTATCAATTTCCAGAAACTTGTGGAAAAAAAATAAATATTCCATTTGCCAAATCTTCTCAATATGCTCTCAGCAGATAGCTTAGGGTGTCTACTTTCCGAAAAGGGGTCATTTGGGGATGTTTGTACTATCCTGGTATTTTGGCACCTCAAGAAATGTGATAAGCAGTCAGAAAGTAAAAGCAGTGTAAATTCCATTATCTATACCAGGGGTGGGCAAACTTTTTGACTTGAGGGCCGCAATGGGTTCATATATTGGACCCGGGGGCCGGACCAAGAGTAGATGAATGATGTGTATGTGTCATCCATAGTAAGTATAGTAATATTCCCCCATAGTAAGCATAGTAATTAATCCCCCATATAGTAATTCATCCCCCATAGTAATTCATCCCCCATATAGTAATTCATCCCCCATATAGCAATTCGTCCCCCATATAGCAATTCGTCCCCCATATAGCAATTCATCCCCCATATAGTAATTCATCCCCCATATAGTAATTCATCCCCCATAGTAATTCATCCCCCACATAGTAATTCATCCCCCATATAGTAATTCATCCCCCATAGTAATTCATCCCCCACATAGTAATTCATCCCCCACATAGTAATTCATCCCCCACATAGTAATTCATCCCCCACATAGTAATTCATCCCCCATATTAATTCATCCCCCATATAGTAATTCATCCCCCATATAGTAAGTCCCCCATATAGTAAGTCCCCCATATAGTAATTCATTCCCCATATAGTAAGTCCCCCATATAGTAATTCATTCCCCATAAAGTAAGTCCCCCATATAGTAATTCATTCCCCATAAAGTAAGTCCCCCATATAGTAATTCATTCCCCATAAAGTAAGTCCCCCATATAGTAATTCATTCCCCATATAGTAAGTCCCCCATATAGTAATTCATTCCCCATATAGTAAGTCCCCCATATAGTAATTCATTCCCCATATAGTAAGTCCCCCATATAGTAATTCATTCCCCATATAGTAAGTCCTCCATATAGTAATTCATTCCCCATATAGTAAGTCCCCCATATAGTAATTCATTCCCCATATAGTAAGACCCCCATATAGTAATTCATCCCCCATATAGTAAGTCCCCCATATAGTAATTCATTCCCCATATAGTAAGTCCTCCATATAGTAATTCATTCCCCATATAGTAAGTCCCCCATATAGTAATTCATTCCCCATATAGTAAGTCCCCCATATAGTAAGTCCCCCCTGTGTCAATTCACTTACCTTTGCTCCTCCGCGCGTTCCTCTCGTATTCCCGCGCCGTTCTGGTCTTCAGGGAGGACTGTGAGAGAAGAGTTCGTCACGCTGCCCCGCCTACATCCTGGCTGCCCCGCCTACATCCTGACAGCTGCAGAGTCCTGACGCCCGAGAGGAGGGAGGGGGCGGCCATCCTAGAGGGGGGGCGGCCATCCGAGAGGAGGGGAGGGGAGAGGAGGAGAGGAGGTCGCCCGCCCGCCCGAGAGGAGGGAGGGGAGCGGGCGCCCGGCACACAGGAGAGCCGCATCTATTGTAAAGAGCCGCGGCTTGCCGACCACTGGCCTTGCGGGAGCCTAGCTCCGCGGGCCGGATTAAAAGGTCCGCCGGGCCGTATACGGCCCGCGGGCCGTAGTTTGCCCATTGCTGATCTATACCATAGTTTGTAGATGCTATAGCTTTCACACAAAGCAATCAATATACACAGATTTGGATTTTCTTAACCCAAAACATGTAGCAGAATACATTTTGGCTTACATTTATGGTGAAATTTAATTTTTTTGGATATTTTTTATGACCGAAATGAGAAAATCTTTTTTTGAGAAATAATTTTTTTCTTCAAAAATGTTTTTGTTTCTTGATTATTCAACTAATCAAGAATATAAAATTAAATCATTAATATCTTGTGAATCCACACATGTGGTATATATGCTGGAATGCCCTTGTCATTTCCAGTATATTGGAAGAACAGTCAGAACCTTAAAAACAAGAATTGGAGAACATATAAATAATATTAAGAAGGGATTTGATAAACATAGTGTATTTAAGCATTTTAAACTGTATCATGATTGTAATCCAGAATTGCTGACCTTTTGGGGTATTGATAAAATTGACCAACATTGGAGAGGGAGTGATATGTTAAAAGAAGTTTCTAAAAAAAAAATTTTGGATATATAATCTGGATAACAGGGGGGTTAAACATTGATATTGATCTCAATTGTTTCCTCACAGATTTCTATGTGTTAAGTTAGAGTTTTCCCTTAATATACTGTCCCTTTAAAAGATTGATAAGAATAGAGTAGAGTCCTTTGTTTTTAGGGGTGGATAATATTAATTCCATCTTAGTTATTAGCTCATTTGTGAATTTGTTAAGTTAGAGTTTTTTCTTTAATATGTTGGCCCTTTAAAAGATCATTAATAGAGTGTATGGTACACCCCTTGTTTTTTTGGGGTGATATTATGATTCCAAACTATGAGGTTACTTTTGTTTCATGTAGGTTATGTATTTATGGTTTTTGTTTAAATAATAATTTTTTAAGTATTGATCCGAAACTGTCAAGGTCCTACCTTTTCCCCGAGGTTATGTTACTCCATGTGCTGGCATCCATCTTGGATTTCTGCTGAGCATGGTGGGAATCTTTTATGCCTTCAGGTCTCTGAGGTCCATCCCCCAGAGGGGTGTGGCTGAGTACATATAAGCCTGTGATCCGCACATGCTCTTTGCACTTGTGTCCTGTGTCTTTGTCTTGCTACAGCTCTGTGTATACACTCGTGACTCTTCTGGTATCTGACTCGGCTTGGGACTAAGACCATTCTCTGTGTTTTTCTTCGATCTGACCTTCCGTTGCTGAACCCGGCCCGTGACCTGTGATTCTCTGTCTACTGTTCTGTACCGTTTTGTCCCGTTGTTGTCGACTCGGCCTGCCTGACTACGCTATTGTCATTCTTACCAGCTACACGCCATTGGCGGCGGCCATTACCGCAGCCGGGGTGTCTCGGGGGCCGCGACCTGGTTCCTGGCTGCGTCAAGTCCATCCCCACCATCAGGGTCCCTGGTGAAGGGCAGCCTGGGACTTAGACTCCGCGCCCTGAGGGACTTCGGTCTGTTGGTGGTGGTTGTCGTCAGCCAGTGCGTTACCCTGCCACTAGGCCTACCTGTCCGTTCCACAGCCCTGCCCTGACAGAAACTTTGTTCCCACGCTGGTAAGCGGGTATAAATTGCTGTGTTGTGTATGTAGTGACGTTCATCCTTCCGCTCCGTGAAAAAGTCAAATGATGAAACGCATAGGGTGGAGTTTTGGACTAAAGTCACTACGTTCTGTAAGAGGCTGGCGTCTCGGCTTTCTGTGATTTTAACGAAATGTGTTTGTTGCTAGTGTTGGCCATGACACTCATTCATTGGTACATAACATTCAGTCTTGCGGTGCAATAGGGTGCTTTTGGTTGGGTATTTTGAAAATACTTGCATATGTGCAATCTAAATATTTTGCATACTATTAAAAAAAGTGTGAGTGTGAATACATTCAACCGGAACATGCAACAAAAAATTCAAACAATAGATAGTGCAAAGATTTATTGATGCAATACATAGTCAACATTTATTTTGACAGCAGCAACAAGTAGGTACATTCAATTTCTTGGGGAAAAGGAACCAGTAGGATTTATGCTGCTAAAATAGAACGGCCCTGCTCATAAGAGCTTACAATCTAAAAGATCGCACCTTATAATGAACAGAGCTTTAACAGGGTACAGCAGCAAATGGTAATATGAATCGGGCAACATTTTCAGGGCCATAAACTTAGCACACACCATCAGTTTGTTAGATGCAGGATTATCTATCCACAAAACAGTCCTGAGATCAAAAAATCTAAATAAAACCGCATAATAAAGTGCAATCATCACAAACAACACCTCGCACCTCCCCAAGTCCCCCACACATACATTTCGGATTATGTTTGGCATAAAGCTACATTTCGGTCTAAATAAGCAAGCAAATTATATCCAAGTTAGGAGTTGAAAGAGCAGAGCGACTTTTGTTGCGATTTGCATAATCATCTGCGTCAGATGTCTTGCAAATCGCAATGAATTCGGCAGGTCACCCGATTTTGAAATTGTGCGACTTCACTGTAAGCTCCCGGCCATATCAGGTGTGATTTGGCATGCAATTTGCATGCCAGGTGATTTGCAAATTGCATGGCAAGTCACACTGTTTTGTCCACAATCACAGCGGTCAAATCGGTACAGTTCTGACTTGGTCGGAGTAGCACCGATTTCTAAAGTAGTACATACACTACTTTTTGTGTGATTTGCATAGACATCTGTGTCAGATATCTTGCAAATTGCACTTGAAATCGGCATGTCCCCTGACTTTGAATTCATGCAACTTCACTGTAAGTTGCACAATTTCAAAGTCGAGCTTGATGTGACCGGGGTGTAAGTCGCACGATTTCAAAATCAGCTTTGATGTGACTGGGGTGTTAGGGCTGGTTCACACTGGATGCGACTTGGCATGTAATTTGCATGCCCTGCAACTTGCAAATTGCATGCCAAGTCGCACCCTATTGTCCGCTATCAGAGTGGTCATATCAGTGCGGTTCTGACATGGTCGGAGCCGCACTGATTTCTAGGGTAGTACATGTCTGTCTCTTACAAATTGCAAGGAAATCGGCATCTCATCTGGTTTTGAAATCGTGCGACATCACTGCAAGTTGCACGATTTCAAAATCAGATTTAGTGTGAATGGTGCCTAATAGCGGACAATAGGGTGTGACTTCTCCTACGGTTTGCAAATCGCACTCGATGTGAGCGGGGGCTAAAGTCAATTCAACAAAGGAAATAAATCTTTAAAGGGTTGCGGTATTTATGTAGTGGTCTAGGAATGCAATATGTACTGGTATCTGTCAGTACTGTCATGGGTTGTTAAGGAATGGGGGGCCGGAGTCCCCCAAAAACTATGACACATTAGCTGTCAGCGGAGTTCCCTACTGACAGCTGAATCTAAAAAGAAACAAAAAAGGTCAGCAATTAAGAAATAAAAAAAAAAAAAACTGGCATTAGTCTCCCCTCCTATCCATGTCAAGCCCTTCGGGTCTGGTTTGGATTTTAAGGGGAAGCCCCATGCCAAAATTAAAAAAAAAAAATGGCATGGGGTTCCCCCACAAAATTCATACCAGAGCCTTATCCAAGCATGCAGCCCGGCAGGTCAGGAAAGGGGGGGGGGAGGAAGAGCGAGCGCCCCACCCCCTCCTGAACCATACCAGGCCACATGTCCTCAACATGGGGGGGTGCTTTGGGGAAGGCAGGGCTCCCCTCCTCAGAGCACCTTGTCCCCATGTTGATGGAGTCAAGGGCCTCTTCCCCACAACCCTGGCCTGTGGTTGTGGGGGTCTGCGGGCAGGGAGGGGGGCTTATCGAAATCTGGAAGCTCCCTTTAGCAAGCCCCCCCTAGTTGAATGAGTATGGGTCTGGTATGGATTTTGGGGGGAACCCCACGCCATTTTTGTTTTAAATTTTGTTGTGGGGCTTCCCCTCTAAATCCATACCAGACCCAAAGGGCTTGATATGAATGGGAGGGGGGACCCCACGCCATTTTTTTCTTTAAATTGCCGCTGACAGCTACACCATGAACGATGCATGGGTTTAAATATAAATAAAACAGCGCAAAAATAGACCTCTAAACAAATATTCAGGCTTACAAATATTTGATGCTCATAAGTAAATCACAAATCATAAATGTCCACTCAAAATTAGTGAATCTCCCATATAATAATTAATTTATCCTTCTCCAGAACCAAAATAATAAACACCAAAGGACCGTGTGTGATGAAGACTGAAGATTCCAAACAATCTTTAGATCAAAAAAAAGCTTCCACTTTTCACCTGTGCACACCAACATCAATTGCACTCACCAGATAATGGTGAATGAGAAGCCTTTAGGGATTTTTAGGGATCCTAAACCCTCTTTTCATCAGCTCTATAGTATCCTTACACCGCCAGGTTATGATCTTCTTTCAGGTCCCCACCACAGCCCTATGAATCAGCTCCACCTCGTCACCAGGGAAAAAAATCTTATATAGTGTAATACTGCCAGATCAATAGTATAGATAAAAAAACAAAATCCAGGCCACTCACATTTTACCAACTTGTAAAAGGCACATTTATTGAACCAATACCAGCCAGATGATAACGACCAGCTCACAGCCCCATAATCCAGGATTCTCACATCAAATGCCACAGGATGGAAGAGGATCAGCAAAGAAACCAGCACAGATCCCAAAAAAATGGCAGCTGGAACGCACCGCTCGGCGTGCGTTACACTCACCGGAAGTGGCATCAGACGTATGGAGTGTAGACCGGAAATGCGTCAACTCATTTCGCCCCTCCCATTGGGCGTTCTCAAGACGTACATCTCCTGTCTCCAATCCCTTAAATAACCCGAGAGGAGCCCACCCCTCAATTTTAATTGGTAAATCTTCCTCCCTGGGAATAATGAACACCGCTCCCCCTGCTCAATGACGTAAGAATCCTTTACAAGGAAACTACATACATTCGAAGATCTATAATCAAGGTCATTTAATATGATAAACAGATACTTTTTACATACATACAATCAAGTACATATATATACATATATACAGTAAATATATATCTGTCAGAAAAGGCTCAATAAGCAAAAATAAAAATGTAAAAATTATAATATATATATCTCTATATATACACACAAAGTCTATTTCAATCTTTATTCAACAAAACTAATAATAATTATAAAATATAAAACAAATATAATAAAATATATTCAAAAATGTGTATACACATATAGATCCCATATAGATCAATATATGTATACATATAACAATGCACAGAGTATTAATTCTAATATTACCAATTGGATAAAAAACAATATCTATGTCTGAATTCAACCCTTTAAGATGCAAAGAACCCATTTGGTAAATCCATTTTGTTTCATTCTGTGAGATACTCTTCACCATATCTCCTCCCCTCCAAGGGGCAAAAATTTGATCTATCCCACAAAATCTGGATCATGGACATGATGGATCCCTGTAATGATATATTCTAAAGTGGTAGGAGAGGCTGTGGTACTTATATCCTTTTTTAATACTCCTAATGTGTTCCCCTAACCTCACTGACAGTTTTCTATTTGTCCTACCCAAGTATTGAAGATGGCATGAGCATGCCAACAAATACATCACAAAGGAACTATCACAAGATATAAATTTAATAATCTTATAAGAGGAACCATGGGTTTCACTACTAAAAGGCTGCATGACTTGATAAAATAACTCATGCGGTATTTTAGTATCGGTTTTTAGGGAATGCAAACAATTTTTATAAAAAATGCTGTGCGGGATCCTACCGCATATTTGGATGTCGTAAGATGGCACGTAGTTCATTGTGCCCATTGTGTGATTTAGCCAAAAGAGCACCCCTCCCTCACACTCTTACTCTCTTTTTCTTTGGAATCTCAGCTCTTGCCTTGACAAACCCTTCTCAAAAGGAGAGTGCAAACCAGCAATATCAAATCAATCATTAATCCAGGCCCTTATCTCACACCATCGTTTGACATTCACATAAGGCCCAGCCTTGAAGGAGCTTGAACATGGATAAGGCCTCATTCTAATTCACATTCTAGGGATCATTTAGAATAAGCCAAAGATGCTGCCAGCATGTCTGTGTGAGGGCAGCTGCTCAGGAAGAACATGCAACTGTATTGCCGTGGTTGGGATTCAAACAGACAACACTAGTGCCCTGAGGCAGCAGTGCTAACCACTTAACCACTGTGCTGTCACACACATCCAGACTGCATTTCTGTGGTGTGAATCAACCCTAGGTCCCTGGGTAAGGTCAGTGTAACAAGCCAGATATCTCAAATGTGACACAAATGTTGTGCTATGTTGCCAATTCAGATGTGTGTTGGTTCTATGTATCCCAATACAAAGTATTGCAATACTAATATTGTCCTATTATCCTCCAAAATGTGCTATGTGTACCAAAATCAGAGTGAAAAAAGCTGTAAACAAAAAGAGAGGGTGACATCACTATTGCAAAGTGAAACCAACAAACATTGACAGGGGCAAACACATTTTGGGGGATAATATTGTGAACATTTGGGATTTTAATACATATACCCAACACGTCTCATTTAGTAACACAGCATAACATTTGTATTCCTTTTAATTTTAAATCTGAGTTTTCCAATAGCACTGGTTTGGTGTGTGCTTTGTGTAGACAGCTGACAGAGGTCCGCTGAAGATTACTTTTAGATGTTGCTAAAAAAGTGCCGTTGGACCACCATTTTGGTAATATCTCTCCAAATTCAAAGTCCATGAGCATTCTCAGTTACAAAAAGCACAAACTCAGACATCGCAAAGTCCCCGGGCATGCTCAGTGTAACAAGAAACATGTCTCAAATGGCTAAGTTGCTGGGCATGCTCAGTGTAAAAAGATATATATGCCAGACATACATCCCTGTGCATGATCATGTAAAGGACAGTACAGACAGAAGAATATACAGTGGGGCAAAAACGTATTTAGTCAGCCACCAACTGCGCAAGTTCTCCCACTTAAAAAGATGAGAGAAGCCTGTAATTGGCATCAGAGATAGACCTCAACTATGAGAGACAAAATGAGAAAAAAAAATCCAGACAATCACATTGGCTGATTTGGAAAGAATTTATTTGCAAATTATGGTGGAAAATAAGTATTTGGTCATTATCAAAAGTTCATCTCAATACTTTGTTATATATCCTTTGTTGGCAATGACAGAGGTCAAACGTTTCCTGTAAGTCTTCACAAGGTTGGCACACACTGTTGCTGGTATGTTGGCCCATTCCTCCATGCATATCTCCTCTAGAGCAGTGATGTTTTGGGGCTGTCGCTGAGCAACACGGACTTTCAACTCCCTCCAAAGGTTTTCTATGGGGTTGAGATCTGGAGACTGGCTAGGCCACTCCAAGACCTTGAAATGTTTCTTACGAAGCCACTCCTTCATTGCCCAGGCGGTATGTTTGGGATCATTGTCATGTTGGAAGACCCAGCCACGTTTCATCTTCAATGCCCTTGCTGATGGAAGGAGGTTTGCACTCAAAATCTCACGATACATGGCCCCATTCATTCTGTCCTGTACATGGATCAGTCGTCCTGGTCCCTTTGCGGAGAAACAGCCCCAAAGCATGATGTTGCCACCCCCATGCTTCACAGTAGGTATGGTGTTCTTTGGATGCAACTCAGCATTCTCTCTCTCCTCCAAACACGACGAGTTGTGTTTCTACCAAACAGTTCTATTTTGGTGTCATCTGACCATATGACATTCTCCCAATCCTCTTCTGGATCATCCAAATGCTCTCTAGCAAACTTCAGATGGGCCCGGACATGTACTGGCTTAAGCAGGGGGACACGTCTGGCACTGCAGGATCTGAGTCCCTGGCGGCGTAGTGTGTTACTGATGGTAGCCTTTGTTACGTCGGTCCCAGCTCTCTGCAGGTCATTCACTAGGTCCCCCCCTATGTGTTCCTGCAATTTTTGCTCACCGTTCTTGTGATCATTTTGACCCCACGGGGTGAGATCTTGCGTGGAGCCCCAGATCGAGGGAGATTATCAGTGGTCTTGTATGTCTTCCATTTTCTAATTATTGCTCCCATAGTTGATTTGTTCACACCAAGCTGCTTGCCTATTGCAGATTCAGTCTTCCCAGCCTGGTGCAGGTCTACAATTTTGTTTCTGGTGTCCTGCGACAGCTCTTTGGCCTTCACCATAGTGGAGTTTGGAGTGTGACTGTTTGAGGTTGTGGACAGGTGTCTTTTATACTGATAACAAGTTCAAACAGGTGCCATTGATACAGGTAATGAGTGCAGGACAGAGGAGCCTCTTAAAGAAGAAGGTACAGGTCTGTGAGAGCCAGAAATCTTGCTTGTTTGTAGGTGACCAAATACTTATTTTCCACCATAATTTGCAAATAAATTCTTTCCAAATTAGCCAATGTGATTGTCTGGATTTTTTTCTCATTTTGTCTCTCATAGTTGAGGTCTACCTATCATGCCAATTACAGGCCTCTCATCTTTTTAAGTGGGAGAACTTGCACAATTGGTGGCTGACTAAATACTTTTTTGCCCCACTGTATACTGGCGAGAATATATGCTTCCAAAAATGTACTAGCATTCAATAAATGTTTTGCAAAGAAAATGAATGTATTGGAAACACCGAAACACTGCTTACAAATGATTAATAATGGTAAATACAAGTTATGAGATTATCATTTTGGAGATTTATCTTTGTCGCCAAATTTCAACAGTTCCAATCGGGTAGGTAAACGAGGACATATATATATTTTTTTAATTTAAATATTTATTCATTTTCCATATAAATAGATATTACATCATTACTCTCATATAACATACAAAACCATCAGTTGTATCCAAACCATTAATTGTATCCCTATTTCTATCTTTATTCCCATAACTCCCCCCACCTATCTAATACCCCCACCCACTCTGAAAACGAACCCCCCCACAAGTAAACCCCCCCACTCTGCATTTCTCCATTACATCTTTTCCTAAGTAAGGTGTACTTTCACATATCCCACTCTACTACTTCATATATTTCCCCTTGAACACAAAATCTTCCCATTTTCCCCACCTCCTGTAATATAACCCCATCTTGTCTTCTAGCATGTAATACAATTTCTCCATTCTACATATCTGGTTCACTCTTTCCACCCAATCCTCCTCTCTTGGCACCTCTAAACTATGCCAAAACCTAGGTATCAGACCCTTTGCCGCATTCAGATAGTACCATATACCCGAATCCTTGTATTTGTTCACTGATAGCTCTGTACTATGTAATAGACACAACTCTGGATCCAATCCTATCTTTATCCCAGAGATTATCCCAATTAAATGAACCATTGTCTCCCAAAAACCTTGAATCTTTGGGCACTCCCACCATATGTGATATAACGTGCCTATCTTTCCACATCCCCGCCAACACTCTGGTGTGTTCTCCCCACTCATCTTGTATTTAACAAGATGGCACATTGCACCAAATGTTGAACACTTATAGTTTACCTCCACCTCTCTCATGCTTATATTCTCGTGTATTAGTCTATATATTTTCCTTTGTTTGTCTTCATCTATCTCTATTCCCAAATCCCTCTCCCATTTTACTATATACATTGGTTTTGTGTGTGTGTCTAACTCAGTGAGAATCTTATAAACTTTCTCGATCTCAAAGGTTTCGGAAGATTCCCGACAAAGTGCTTTAATTGGTGATATCTCCACTCATCTATCTTGATGAAAAGTTCCCTTTTGTCCTTTCAAATCCTTAAGTGTTCTCAATTCTTGCCCTTCCATAATATCCCTCAGTTGAATATCCTCCTTTTTAAATCATTTTCCTGTGCGCTCCTCCCTACCTGGAGGGAAATACTCCGTGTTCCTTAGTGACATGAATTGTGAATTAAAATCCCATTTCGTAATCTTGTGCAGTTTATCCCAAACCTTTAAAACATTTAATGTATAAACACTCATGGTATCTTTTAATCCTCTATATTGTGCTGGTACCCATATGATTTTCCTCAAGTTAACTCCGCTTAATTCACCTTAAATCTTGACCCACCTTTTCCCCTCTGGATTGTGTGTCCATTCATAAATTCTTGCTAGAACTGCTGCTCTATAATACCTCTTAAAATCTGGCACTCCCAATCCTCCCTTCTCTTTATTTCTACTCAACAAATCATAAGATATTCTAGGTTTTTTATTTTTCCATATATATCTTGTTAACATCTTTTTAATTACCTTGAAAAAAACCTCCGGAAGTTTAATTGGGATCATCTGGAATTTATATAAGATTTTAGGTACAATTACCATTTTTATCAGATTTATGCGCCCTATCCAAGATGGGTTACCTCCTCCCAATTTCTTTAATTCCTCCTTAATCTCATTTAAAAGTGAGATATAATTTGATTTATACAAGTTTGTATATGAAGCAGTAAGTTTAACCCCTAGATATTTTATCTCTCTATCTCTCTATCTTTCCATATAAAAGGGATTCTTTTTGTATCTTTTCTTTTTCACTATTTGGAAGATTTACATTTAAGATCTCAGTTTTTGTTGGGTTGATTTTCAAATTTGAAAGCTCTCCATAATCCTTTAAGCTCTTCATTAAATTTGGGAGTGTTATCCTAGGATTTCCCACATAGAACAACAGGTCATCCGCAAAGGCTGCCACTTTATGTTCAATTCCTCCTATCTGTATTCCTTTTATGTCCATATTTTTCCTAATTGTTGCCAGTAAAGGTTCCAATGATAATACATACAACAGTGGGGACAGTGGGCAACCCTGTCTTGTTCCATTTGACATTCCAATAGGTTCCGACCTCTCTCCGTTAACCAAAATAACCGCGGAGGGCTCTCTGTACAATTTACCTATCCACTCTCTCATTCTAACTCCCAATCCCAGAGTCTCCAGAGTGTCCCTCATAAAGCTCCAATCTACTCTATCGAATGCCTTCTCAGCATCGATCGAAAGCACCACCACCGGAATTTTCCCCTTCCTAGCTTTCTGGATAAGCAACAAAGTTCTCAACCCATTGTCTCTACCCTCCCTCCCTGGTACAAATCCCACCTGGTCCCCCTGGATCCATTCTGGCATTAAATCTTTCAACCTATTTGCTAGAACCTTTGCATATAGCTTAGTGTCTATGTTCAAAAGTGAAATTGGTCTATAGCTAGAACATTGAGAAGCATCTTTCCCTTCCTTTTGAATAAGTACCACATGGGCCTGTAAAGATTCCTGCCTCATCTCCATCTCCCCACCCAGGGCGTTCATATATTTCTTCAATTTAGGTATTTATAATTCACTATATTTTTTATAGTACCTCACAGTATAACCATCTGGGCCTGGGCTTTTCCCCGTCATGGTACCTTTTAATGCTATTTTTATTTCCTCCTGCATAATTTCTAAATCAAGGGAATTCAGTTGATCTTTACTTAGCTTCAATTGTCCTGCGTTTTTTAGATATACCCTTCTTTTTTCTCTGCTCACATTTCCACTTTTATTTACTAAATCCTGGGAAGTAATATTATACAGTTTACTATAATATTCCTTAAACCTTCCTTACCTTGACGATCTCTTTAGTAGAATAAACTGTTTCTCCCTTGGGGTTTTTCATTTTTTCTATATAATTCCTATTTTTCTTTTTCCTCAAAGCTCTCATTAAATATTTTCCTGGTCTATCTCCCCATCTATACCTCTCACTTGCCACTCTATTAAAAACTCTTCTCTTTTCCTCCTCCATCACTATCTCTAGTTCTTTTTTATTTCCTTCTGTCTTATCTCTTTTGTTATTCTATTTTTATGTATCTGCTCCAGGTCAAATATTTTTTAACAGCCCAGTAAGTTTCTCTCTTCTTTCCCTTTTCTTTTTTGCCCCAGACATGATCAATATACCTCTTATATAGGCCTTATGGGCCTCCCATACTGTAGCCACCGACACTTCCCGTCTCATTCTCCTGAAAAAATCTTTCAATTTCTTCTCTAATCTTCTGATCAATCTCCTGATCTAGGAGAAGAGCCTCATTCAACTTCCATCCCATACCACCTGTCGACCGCCTCCCCCACCCTAATTTCAATATAACAGGGGCATTGTCTGAGAGAGACATTACCTCTATTTCTACTTCAGCCACCATCTCTATAAGTTGATGATCAACCAATATATAGCCCAATCTCGAATACATCTCGTGTGCATTAGAGAAGAAGGTATAGTATTCTCCAAATAGCCACCAGTTGGCACTCATGCATCACCTTCTTTAAAGTTCTCAGAGACCTACCTCCCTCTCGCTGCACAGAAGAGGTCGTATCCATTTGTTGATCCATACATAAATTCAAGTCTCCTGCTACTATCAAGCATGCCTTTTTAAAGGCCATCAATTTTGGCAATAAATATTCGCAATTGTACATTCCATCTCTTGCAATCTACCTCTCAAAAACAAAAATCTCCCCTCAAGATCTATTTCTCTCTCCTCCATCTCCAACCTTATTGTAACGGAAGCGTAGGCAGGACAAAGCACGCGGAGAAGATGGGGAACACACAAAACTTTATTGAAGCAACAAAATGACAGACACTCAATGGGGAAATGGCAGGGAGGGTGATGTGTGCGCAAACCAGGGACGATTCCAGGCACGGGGGGTCTTCAGCGACAGGCAGGCAATCTCTCCCCTAGGCTTGGGGCCTCAGCCGAGCTCCCTCCATGACTGGACAGCGGATTGGAGACTCGGGCAACAGGCGGCAATCTACCACTAGGCAGGGACCTCATGCAACAGGCGGCAATCTACCCCTGGGCAGGGGTCTTGGGCAACAGGTGGCAACCTACCACTGGGCAGGGGCCTCGGGCAGCAGGCGGCAATCTACCCCTGGGCAGGGGCCTCAGGCAACAGGCAGCAACCTACCCCTGGGCAGGGGCCTCAGGCAACAGGCAGCAACCTACCCCTGGGCAGGGGCCTCAGGCAACAGGCGGCAACCTACCCCTGGGCAGGGGCCTCGGGCAACAGGCGGCAACCTACCCCTGGGCAGGGGCCTCGGGCAACAGGCAGCAACCTACCACTGGGCAGGGGCCTCGGGCAACAGGCGGCAACCTACCCCTGGGCAGGGGCCTCTGGCAACAGGCGGCAACCTACCACTGGGCAGGGGCCTCTGGCAACAGGCGGCAATCTACCCCTAGGCAGGGGTCTCAGGCAACAGGTGGCAACCTACCACTGGGCAGGGGTCTCGGGCAACATGCGGCAACCTACCACTGGGCAGGGACCTCGGGCAACAGGCGGCAACCTACCACTGGGCAGGAGCCTCAGGCAACAGGCGGCAATCTACCCCTGGGCAGGGGTCTCGGGGACTCAACGGGACTCTAGCTGTGGAGTCTGGCCTCAGCACAGATCCCACCCAGCTTTCTAGGGACATTGGGTTCATGGGGACTCAACGGGTAGCGATGGCTCAAGCACTCAGGGGCACCACAGGTACCTATACTCCGGGCATGCCATCAGGACACGCGTGGTCAGTGCACACAGTGGGGCAGTTGGGAACACGGGTGGTCGGTGCACACAGCGGGGACAGTTCAGAACACGAGTGGTCGGTGCACACACCGGGGACAGTTCAGAACACGAGTGGTCGGTGCACACCGGGGACAGTTCAGAACACGAGTGGTCGGTGCACACCGGGGACAGTTCAGAACACGGGTGGTCAGTGCACACAGCAGGCACAGTTCAGGACACAGGTGGTCAGTGCGCACAACAGGGACAGTTCAGGACACGGGTGGTCGGTGCACACAGTGGGGACAGTTCAAAACACAGGTGGTCGGTGCACACAGCGGGGATAGTTCAGAACACGGGTGGTCGGTGCACACAGCAGGCACAGTTCAAGACACAGGTGGTCAGTGCGCACAACAGGGACAGTTCAGGACACGGGTGGTCGGTGCACATAGCAGGGACAGTTCAGACCACAGTTGGTCGGTGCACACAGTGGGGACAGTTCAGGACACAGGTGGTCAGTGCACACAACAGGGACAGTTCAGGACACGGGTGGTCGGTGCACACAGTGGGGACAGTTCAGAACACAGGTGGTCGGTGCACACAGCGGGGACAGTTCAGAACACGGGTGGTCGGTGCACACAGTGGGGACAGTTCAGGACACTCACGGTAAGCAGCTTGCAGACCCTCAGCGGCAGGCAGCTCCAGACAGGGACGACCAGCGGTCAGCGTTCCAGGGACAACCAGCGATCAGCAGACAGCAGCAGCTCCCAGGGCACTCAGCAGCAGACAGCCTCCAGGGACACGCAGCCACGGATAGTGTGCAGGGTCCCTTAGCAGCAGCTCCCAGGGCACTCAGCAGCAGACAGGGTGCAAGGGTGCCCAGTAGACAGGCTTACAGACTGGCAGGGTCTCAGCTGTGGGGTCTGACCTTTGAGGAGAAGGCTCATGCAGAGCTGTGGAGACTCCGAAGCCTGGGGTATTGCAGAGGGCTACAGTCCTGACCTTTTTGGGGTCTGCAGAGTGTGCAGGGGGGATGGCTGGGGAGGCTCGGTCCCCCTCACCCGAGCCTCCCAGCATCTTTCTGGGCATCATCCAATTAGGCACGCTGGGGTCCCCCATCTGTAATGCACATTCTGCTTTCTCATTTGCTCCAACAGGGGTTTCAGGGATCTCCTTCTCCACAAGGTCTCTCGTGTTAAATCTGCAAAAATCTGGATATCTATTTCTCCATACTTAATTATTGTTCTTCCTTTGATCTTCCTCCAAAACTCATCTTTATCACCATACCTTTGAAACTGGGCAACTGTATCTCTCGGTCTTTCCTTCCCAGTACCCTGTTGGAGCTTTCCTGTTCTGAAAACTCCGTCCAGTTTAATCAAGTCTAGTTCAGGTCTATCCATTATGGAGTTAAAAATTCTACATACTAATTCTTGCAATGTTTCCCCTTTTACAGTCTCTGGAATTCCTCGTATCCAAAGATTACTCCTCCTGTCACTATTTTCTTGTACCTCTATCCTATAAAGCAATTTTTTCTGAACTTTCCCCATATTTGTTATCTTCTTTTCTAAATCGGCTATGGTTTTGGCCGGATTTTTAACTTTCTCCTCCATTTCCTCCACTCTTAATAACAGCTGCCCAAAATCGTTCGAATAGTTGCTATTTCTTGCTTTGTTTCCTCCAAGCTTTTAAACATTTCTGTCATCTCTTTTTTATTCGGTACATGTAGTTCACTTTCAGATTCTCTCTTCTCCATAATACCTGTTATTTGTTGACTACAACTACTATTCATGCCCAATGATAACCTAGGGCTATTTCCCAGACTAGTTTCCATTTCACCCTTTTCACTGCTGCTTTGGGACCTTTCTGGGGTAACATTTCCCTGCGATGTGTATTTTTTGATCGTACCAGTTTGGGACCCCACTTCCTTTAGCTCCTTTATTCTTCATATTCTCTATAGGTCTTATTCTCTTCTATATACTCATGTATATGTTCTGGCTTCTCCCAGACTTGATTTACTATTTGTCCTTTTACCCTTTCGTTTCCAATTTTAAGGTAAATTAATTCCTTTTCCTCTTCCACGCCTTCATGTCCCCTGGGAATCCCCCTCTTTTCCTTTACACAGTATGTAGTATATATAACACAGTCTAATTCACTATAATGCTAGCCTAGGCCATTTTCACTCACCCTCCTTTCGCTTGACTTTCTTGTGAGATGGTCCCAGGCTGCAGTTTCAGTTATTCCTCGTCCCTTCAAGTTCTTGGGGGGATTCCTCCAAGGTTTATTTTGCCTGGACATCCATATGCTCCAGCAGCAAAAACAGACCAGAGCTCAGGCCGAAAGATCGCTCCGGGGAACCGACTGTCGTCTCCCTCTGTCCCTTGGGACGCCGGCCGGCTTCCCCTCCTCCCAGAGCTCCTTTGCTGCTGACCATGTGGCCCCACCGCGTCACTCTGTCTCTTCAGCAACCCGATGCTCCGTCCCGAGTCCCCGCCTGCGCGTCTCAGGAAGCCCGGGCCTCCCGTCTCGCTCTCTCGTTCCCTGCTCACAGTCACAGAGCTGGCATTCCTCCACCGGGATCTCCTCACACAGGCAGGTTCCCAGTCTCTGGTACTAGGAGGGCAACTGGGGTGGCTGGAAGCGGAGTCTGTCGGAGAGCACTTACATCGTGCTCTCCCTAACCGCCATGTTCAGGCTCCACCCCTTTGCAAATTCAAGAGGTTGTAATAAATTCAAAACGAGGACATATGTACAGCACAATAATATATATTCTCTAGATCTTCTAAATATGATATCAAATTCACAACATTTCAAGCAAAATATACAGAAATATGAATAAAAGTCATGTAAAACAGTAACAGAAAATTATTATAAAAGGATAAGAAGCAAGATAAGGGCCTGGACTAATGATTTATTTGATATTGCTGGTTTACAATCTGCCCCTTTTGGCAAGGGTTTGTCAAGCCAAGAGCTGAGATTTCAAAGAAAAAGAGTAAGAGAGTGTGAGTGAGGGGGAGGAGGTCCCTTTGTCACACAATTCACTACGCGATATCTTAGGATCCCACACAGCATTTTTTACAAAAAACTTTTGCATTCCCTAAAAAACACTACTAAAATACCGCATGAGTTATTTTATCAAGCCACAGCCGCATCCTTTTAGTAGTGAAAACCATGTGTTCATGTTGCAGCTGCCAGTGGTGTTCCCGACTGACCGCTGAATGTAAAAGAACGAATTGCTGGCAATTAAAAAAAAATATTTAAAAAAAAAAACACGTGGGGTCCCCCCTCCCATCCATACCAAGCCCTTTGGGTCTGGTTCGGGTTTTGAGGGTAAATTTACGCCAAAATTAATTTAAAAAAATGGCGTGGGGGTCCCCCCCAAAATCCATACCAGACCTTTATCCGAGCATGCAGCACGGCAGGCCAGGAAAGGGGGGGGATGAGTGAGCCCCTCCTGAACCACACCAGGTCACATGCCCTCAGCAAGACAGGACACGGTCTTTGATAAGCCCTTTATTAAAAGAAAAAACAAAGAATGTCCCCCGCAGTAGATCCAATGTCAATCATGATGTCTGCTGCTACCTGAAAAAAGAATTTAAAAAAAAGGCTCCTCTCCCGAAGATGGCTCCCGGCAATTTGCCTCTCCTCTGGCTTGACAGTTCTTAAATAGGTAAGGGGTGGGGCCACCTGGGGACATCACCCGAGTGACCCCGCCACATGTGACATCATTGATGACACATGGGGTGAGGTCACATGCATGATGTCCCCGGGTGGCCCCGCCCCTTACATATTTAAGAACTGTCAAGCCAGTGGAGAAACAGAAGGCCGGGAGCCATCATCAGGAGCAGAGCCTTTTTTTTTTTTTTTTTCGGGTAGTGGCGGTGGTGGACAACGTGATTGACGTTGGATCTACTGCGGGGGACATTCTTTTAGTTTTTTCTTTTAATAAAGGACTTGTCAAAGAAACTCCTCCATAAGACCCACCCCATATTTATTAACTCTATGCCAGACTCCTCCATGTCACCAGTGGTTGAAAACACAGATTTCTCGACCCCAGATTTTGCAGGTTCCTACTGATGAACCAGTTCAGACTGTAAACTTCAGGGTCAATGACAGCTGGATATCCATACCAACCATCCAGTCAGTGCTCTCTCCGCGTTTGCCGATTTGGCAGGCATTTCAATTTTGACATTATATCCTTTCTTTAGCACTTCAGCAAGCCTCCCTTTGATCTTCACTTCCTTTGAACACAGCTGTACTTCCACTCTCCCCTCATGCATGGCTTTTCCATTGTTTACTCTGCACTGATCACTCCACAGAAAGACTACATCCCACCATTCCATAGGAGAAAGATTTAGCCAAAGACCTAATCCCCAACCAAAAGGAGTCTATATTCTTCTTCACACACAAATCTTCCATCTCCTTGAGAGTACAAGAATCAGGCTATAAACTACTCTCCATGTGTTATATGGTCCCTGACTGGTTACGTGCATATTTCCCAATGTAAGTCCTGATTGCTGGAGATGCAGAACATTCCTGCACATCTTCTGGTCATGTCTGTAGATCCACCCCTTTTGACGAGGTGTCTGTGCATGGATTCAAAATCTTACAGGTCTCTCCCTTGAATCAGACCTGGTTTCCTGCCTCTTATACCTCAGCTCTCTCTCTAGGCGTAAATACTGTAATTCTTTGGTGATACCTCCTAAAGGCCTGTATACCAGCACAATGAAAATTCTCATCTCAACTCACAGTGAGTTAATGTATTAGAACAGTAAACAATATCATACCCATGGAGAACCTTAAAAAGTTGTTTGCACTCCTGTGACCTACAGAAGAATGGCCAGTTTGTTCTGCACTCCTGTGACCAGTTTTCAGCCAACAGCGGTCTAAAGTCCACTGACGGCTGATATCACTCAACCTCTCAAGGCTGGGGAGAGATATTGACTTTAAAGTCAGGATCCACCCTTATGTCTGGAGTTGCTCCTGGCTCAGCCTTTCAGCGAGCCGCTGAGAACCTGAGCCAGCTGATCCCACCCTCTTCACAGCCCAGCACTCCAGTGAGTGCTGGGGGGCAGAGAAAACAGTGGTGACAGTCACCGCTCTCTGCTCGGAACGGCTTGGAAAACTGAGCGATCATCAGTGTTTGATTGCTCAGTTCTCACCCTTAGAGCCAGCAGGGGACAGATGCAGCATTGGAGCAATGCTGCATCCACCTAGATCAGTGTGATTTGAAGAAAAAAAAAATCTCCATGAAAAAACAGGAATCCCACTTCAGTGTGACATGGATCTATGGAACCCAATATACTTTCTCTAAGAAGTACAAAGAACTTATTGAATCTAGTCATACTTAGATGGTGGGCTTGTTGTGGCTTGTGAGGACATGTTCCCTTCCTCCTTACCAAGTGGGATGACTTTTTTATTTCATATATTTCATGTCACTATAAAGCAGGGTTAACCACAGGAGTAGCCCAACTCTTGTGTAAAACATTTTTCACTTGAAAGAAAACAGCGATGGGCTGTAAACATTCTTTCAGGAGTGACCCAGTCAATTTAGCATGCACATTTCTACCTGTTCATAAACACTGAATGTTTGCAAGGCTTAGTAGATCTCTTTGTACCCACAAGGGCATGGCGAGATGCAGGAGAGTTCATCTGCAATGCGTGTTCAACATTAGCAAGTGTGCGTTTCCTCATCAACATAGTAACTATGTGGGGGGGACAAGTCCTCGGCAACTTCCTCCAACACTGCCTCAACATCCTCTTCTTCTAGAACCCGTTATCAGGTCCGACTCCAGTAAGAAACAGGAGGAGGTGCATTTCTGAGTTCTGGACAAAGCTGGCTGAATTAAGGCTTTAATCTGTCCAAGGAATTGTGATTTAAATGCAGAGAATTCTGCTTTTGTCAAGTAGATTGCTTGAGCCCGGTGGTAAAATTGCATCCTAATCCAGTACAAAGGACAAATCATCATCATGGAGTATGGACAAAGTGAACATTTGCCTGTTATTTAGAATTTGTTCCCTGTCACCTGGTCTGTGTTTTACAAGGCCTTGAAAAAGTGTTCATACCCCTGGAAATTTTCCACATTTTGTCATGTTACTACCAAAAATATAAAAACGGAAAATTTCCTATCAAATACCATAATTTTCCTTTCCTGATGGACTTCATGGCAGCATATGTATGAGTTAGTCCCGCCATCTCCTCTCCTATAGGACCCCACCCCCATAAATCTTTGCTCCTTGCTAGAGGCTATGTTCCACAACTAGCCTACTCATGGCATTGGGAGGGTACTCCTGCTGCCATGGAGTCCATCAGGAAAAGAATATTACGTATTTGATAGGAAATTTTCAGTTTTCCTGACAGGACTCCATACATATGGGAAATAACTAGACATACACACAGGGGTGGGCAGTTACTCAAAAGACTTTAATTTGCCCCATCGACTGACAGGACTTTCAAACCAAAATTAACAGAGGATAAGGAGGCAGGCTCTACACAGTAATACACCATAAAAGTGTTGATTGAGGACCATGAGATCGCACTGCAGACCCACATGACATGCCACCCAGGACGTAGCTACACATCTGGTTGAGTGTGCGGTCATCACCTACGGAGGCGCCAAGCTCCTTAGCCAAGCCCCAGAAAGGTTGCATTGATGGAGAGCTCCCTCACTATGGGTGGACCAGCTGATTCTGGAACACCTCCAGAGAAGAAGTCTAGGATAAGTGGAAGGTCCCATTTTGGGAAAGTCGGTTTCCTCTGGGGCCTCAACCTTACTACCCCTTTGAAGAATTGCCAGATCAGAGAGTGGTTGGCCCATGATACTCCAGTGAAGGCCGAGATGGCTGACACTTGAACTTTGAGGGTGCTGACCAAGAGGGTCAGGTCCAGGCCTGACTGTAGGAATCCCAGGACATCCTAAACCCTTGGAATACTAAAGAATCCATCCATGGTCGAGATATAGTCCACGAACATAGACCAGACTTTTCCATAGACCCTGTTGGTAGGGGGTGTAGGGGTAGGGGAATGTCTTCTGGCATTCATTGGGGTAGGGATAACTTCAGCAGGACAACCTAAAGCCTCCAACCTGCCCCTCTCAAGATCCAGACCATTAGATGAAGCCGAGCTGGGCCAGGGTGAAGAATGGCCCCCCGACCAGCAGGTCTGGCTTGAGAGGGAGAGGAACCGGATCCTGAAAGCTGAGCTGCACCAGTAAGGGAAACCATGGTTTGCTAGGCCAGTACAGAATTACAGTCAGTACCTCCACTGCTTCTGCACTGAGCCTTACGAATAAACCTGGAAATGATAGGGACCGGATAAGCTGTGCTAAACCTCCACTGATCCAACAGAGCATCCACCCTGAAGGCCCCAGGACAGCGATTCCTGGTGTAGTATATTTCCAGTTTGCTGTTGCACGAGGAGGCAAACAGATCGACTTCTGGACTGATCCCGAGGGTCAGTATCCACTTGAAAACTTCTGTCGAGAGACCACTCGTTGTCTAATTGAACCCTAGATAGAAGTCCCCTTGCGAATTATGGACTCCGAGGGCGTATACTACCAATATGTTGGGCTGGTTTCTCTGAGCCCAAGCCATGCTTGGCTCTACCTCTCGCAAGAGGGACAGGCTGTGGGTCCCACCTTGTAGGACACTGCCATCGTATTGCCAGATCTCAGGAGGACTGATTTCCTGTGTTAGGTGCTGGAAGGCCCATAGGGCACAGAGCATAGCTTGTAATTGCAGGCCATTCGACCCCAACCTGTGGGAGAGAAAGCTGCATCTGCCCTGATCTATTTCTGACTGGCAGAGAGTGCCCCAACCAGAGTTGCAGGCATCTGTTGTGATTGTGACCCAGGAGATGGGGGCAATCAAGTGGCAATTGAGCAGATCCTTTTGCTGTATCCTCCAAGGAAGGCTCTCCTTCATGAACGGAGATATATAAATGAGCTGGCCTATGTTGCCTGAATTCCACTGTTGAAGAAAGCCCTTCTGGAAGGGTCACATTCTCCACTGTGCCCACTTCACCTTCGGCACTGTGGACACCATGGTGCCAATGATTTTCAGACATTAAAGGGCCCGAAGATGCAAGGAGGACAGGACAGTATTCAGATCACTGGAATCTTCTCCACAGGCAGGGAGATGGAGGCGCTGATGGGCAGGGAGATGGAGGCATGTTGAAATGAGTCCCAAGGAATATTAGAGATGGTGTGGGTTCCAACTGGCTCTTCTCCATGTTCAGCATCCACCCAAACTCGAGAAGGGGTGAGATGACATGGGCCCTGTGCTGTAGTAGTGGTTCTCTGGCCTGAGATAGTAGGAGCAGGTCGTCTAAGTAATGGTGCAGGCCTCTGGTCCTGATCAGGGCCATGACCGCCAACAAGACTTTTGAAAACACACGAGGCAATGTCAAAAACCAGAAAGGGAAGACACAGGAACTGGAGATGCCGAAGGTCCACAGCAAACTAGATGAATCTCTGAAAATTTCTTGCAATGGGCACATGAAAGTAGGCTTCCTTCAGATCTATAGGCAGGAGCCAGTTGCCTGGTTGAATTGCTTGTTGAATTATGAACAGTGTCTCCATCTTGAATTTTGACTTCCTGATAAAAAGGAGCTTAGATGGGTGAGATCTATGACCGGCCTCAAGGCCCCTCTTCTTTTCTGGTCCCAAAAAGAGGGGTGAATACATGCCCTGAAACTCTTTGCCCTGCAGAACTGGCACAACAGCACCCTGTGCCAGTAGAAAGTCCACAAAGGACAGCAGAATATTCCTCCTTTCTCTGGAATGTGGAAGGGCCATGGGGATGAATTTGAGATGAAGAGCTCTTGCACGCCCAAGCATTACCTGAAGATACCGTGCTGACGGCCCAGACGTCCCGGATTAAAGCCATGTAGACATAACGAAAATGGCAAAGGAGTGCCCCCACCTGGCCTGCCTGAGCAGGCCCAATCCCAAAAGGACTTTGTGACCTCATGACCTCCAGAGGTCGAGCCCATGGAGGACTTCTGAAAAGAACTGTCTGAGGTACCTGCTGACAGCTGGTTAGGTTGTGAAGGCTCCAATCCCTCTTGGGGATCTTTGGGAGGGGAGCACACCCCGACCAATGGGCTGCGGGAGCAACTAGTCTCAATTTCCTTCAGGGACTCTTGAACGACCCATCTGACCAAAGCCTCTACCTGTTGGATAACTAAACAAAAAACAGTACTGGTATAACCTCCTGCGCTAATATGGAGGTGCCTAAATCTAAGCTGCTCTCACCCAACCTGACCCAATTGGTATAAACAAAAATGGTGAAGCGCTATACAAAAATATACAATAAACATATTATCCAAAAACAATGCTCTGATCCAATCAGGATCCAAACTGTGAATATTCAAGTGCAAACTGGTGAAGAAACAGGAGTAACCTGTTTGAATACACACTAATAATAGTGACTCAAAATAAATAAATGTAAATAAATATATATAAATATATATCCAATATATCTAAAGTCCAATGCACAATAAGCAGCCGTGATCTACAAACAATTAATGCAGGTGATGTGAAATAAGTGATCTCCATTCTTGTGAAAAAAATCCTCAAATAGCAGAAATGGCCCCTCACCTCCAAACGGTGACCACAAGGGCCAGCTCGCTTTTTTAGGATCACCCCACAATCCTTATGGATGTTATCTTGTCACAGGAGAAAGATGTCACATAAGCTCCCTTCAGCAATACCACTTAGTCCTCTCAGGTCCCTCCAGGCACAGGTGCTGCAATACAGCTCACTCCCCACTCAGGATCATATTAATAAGACAAAAAAGAGATCCTCCATGGTGCAGTAACGTTTAATACTCAATAAATCTCATAGAAAACAGATTGCCCACTCACATTTCCTCCATTGATATAAAGCATCTAAACCTCATGCTATGGGTGTACTGCATGGGTTTGTTGGGTGTACCAAAATGGCGTCAACGCCCGGAAGGGCGTCACCACATCATCGGAAGTTACGTACCAACACGTTGCGTCACGTTGTCACGTGACTTCATCAGGGTATACCCTGATGAAGTAACGTGACAACGCATTGGTATACAACTGCACCATGGATGATCTCTTTTTTTTATTATTAATATGATCCTGAGTGGGGAGTGAGCTGTATTGCGGCACGGCAAAACTGGCACCTCATGTCAAGTCAGGAGGAGTTGAAGCCTCCCATTCAAGTCTATGGTGCCGCTCCTCAAATACCTGACAGACGTTTGCGGTGTGGTTGCAAGGCGTTTTCAGAGCGTTCATACCATTTAACTTCATTACAGGCATTTGTGGTGCAGTTTTAACACTTGGCAAATGCTTATCACATGCCTCAAAACCACACATTGGGCATTTGGGGAGCGTTAAAAACGCTTCCCAAACACCTGTCAAACGCTATAGGGCCGTTTGGCAAGAGTTAGAAATAAAGTCAAGTGTGAACGAGCTCTTAAACCTCTCTCCTTATACAACTTGACCCCCTTCCCCACCCCTCTGTCATCACCTGTTCCATCTGCAAATCTATATATCACCGCCCCACTCTTTTTATTTAACTATTTATTTACTGATCAAGTTAATGTGTCTCATTTCCTATCACCTACAGCTCAGATCTCGCATTATTATATGATTCCTGATTGTATCTCTCCACTAGTCTGATTGAATTCACAATTCCTGGTCAGTCCCGTTCCCTTACCTATAATAACCTTTAGGGCCAGTTCACACTACATGTGTTTCAGTTGCTTTTTTTGCATCCAAAACGCACAGAAAAAAGGTTATATGGTTGTCAATGTCATAGTTCACATCAGCGCTTGCAGTTCCAGTGCGTTGCAGGTGCTGGCAAAAAAAGTCAAACAGGCTGCATTGTTTATGCATAGGACTGTACTGGAAAGCGGTAAAACGCCCTGGAACGCATTAAAATGCACATGTCGCTAGTTAAATTTAAGAAAGAGGGGAAAAAATTAACTGGAATGCATAAAAAAATGCACTATACACACCAAAAGCGCATCCAAAATGCACTGGAACACACCAAAAACGCATCCAAAATGCAGTGGAACACATCAAAAACGCATCCAAAATGCAGTGGAACACATCAAAAATGTATCCAAAATGCTCTGGAACATGCATCAAAAAAGTGCACGCAAAAACGCATCTGAAATACATCTAGACTGTTTCTATACTGTGAACTGGCCCTTAGAACTTGTTCACACCATTTGTGGTGCAGAAACGCATGCAAGAGCACTTTTTTCCAGCACAGCAAAAATACTATGCCCTCTGCAGATGTGCGCAGGTACCATGATGAAAACTTCATTGCACCTCCACACTTCTAGTAAACACAGACGCATTCACAGCCACCAAAACGCATGGCACCACACTACTGTGCGGTTAGGTGCAACACACTTTTACAATAATATGCCTGCAGTATTTTTGCATGTACCCACACGTTAGGCAGCCCATTGAAATTAATGAGGAAAAAAAAAAAAGTAAAAAATGCCCCATTCACACAGGTCCTCTGGCCTATACAGCATGAATGAGTGGGTTGTTTATGTGGCTAGAGCCACCTGTTGCACTATGGGGACACAGCAGCTGTATGAACACAGGTTTTAATCTGACAGGTGTGCATGTGTGGGGAAGTGGCCCTGAATGCTCACTGTCTGTGTTCAGGGCTGTACACCTGCACCCATATGCTTGTCAAATTAGGAGCTGCAGCATTTCCATAGTGACAGCCACAAAAACAAACCACTGATTCACACTCTACAGGCCACAGCACCCATGTGAATGAGCCCCAAGACCTCAATTACACACACAGCTTTATTTATGAACTCAGTACAGTTTTATCATTTAGAATTCACAGGAATATGGTTGGGATTGCGTCCATTAATAATGTTTTTAGTGTATTTTTACCATAAATATAATTCCGATATTTTCTCTGGCGGTGGGGGGCTGTCAGGTATGCTGTATGGGGCTCCGTGATATCTAACAGTGGCCCTGGGTGTATGTTTGTGTCTGTGCCACCTGTATAGTTAGGAAGAACAATAACTTCTTCTATGGAATACCTTGAACCTCTGCTATGTACCTCAATGGATCTAGGAATTGGACATGTTTTCAACTGAAAATACAATTATTAGTAATGTTTCCCCAGCAAATGAGGATCAGCTCCTTGGTGGAGAACAGCGATCTCGTCATGTCCAGATGTGGTCTGGAATTCCACAAAAGAACAATTCACAAAGCCAAAAAATAGACTTGCAAATTACCACTAACTCTCCTAACTACACTCCCATCCACTAACACTCCCCACTACCACTTCCAGGTGTGTGCAAACGTCCTTCTGCAAACATCATGCCGTATTTTCGGTATGACAGCTGCTCTAGCACCTCCTCCAACAGTCGTCTTGGTGTTTATTTGTGCACCATAGCGATTTTCCATGCGGCTCCATTGTGTATATGACATTCGCAAATATATGTTTGCAGTTCTATTGTGTATATGACATTGGCGAATATATGTTTGCAGCTCTACTGTGTATATAACATTGGTGAATGTATGTTTGCGGCTCTAATGTGTATATGACATTGGCGAATATATATTTCCCGGTAAAGGCCAAAAATCAACAAATTGGGGGCCTAATTTATTACTATTAAGAGGACTGTAAAAAAAATAGCTAGCTGCACATTGAACACGACCTATTCATTGCTACAGAATATGGTCTTGTGGTGCAATAGGGGGCTTTTGGTTTGTTAGTTTGGACATACTTGTATATGTGCACTCTAACAAGAAAGATTTGGGCATATTATATAGCTAGCAAAAATAAGTGTTAGGGGTGCTAGTACATTCAATTAGAACATGAAATAATCCCCCCCAAAAATACATAGTCCAAATGTTTATTGATTAATTACACATTCCACATTTATTTTGACAGCAACAAGTAGGTACATTCAATTTCTTGGTTGAAAAAAAAAAAAACAATCTAAAATATTATACTTCTAATGAACTGTGCCTTCACAGGTTACAGCAGGAAACAAACAGTTAATATGAATCACGTAGTAGGCTTATCTATCCACAAAACAGGCTGCAGATCAAAATATCAAAATACATACCTGCCAAAATAAAACACCTCCCATCTCCCCAAATCCCCCACACATACATTTCTCATCAGGTTTGTCTGAAAACTGCATTTCAGTCTAAATAAATGAAACTATAGCCAAGTGCAGATTTGTAAGAGCAGAGCAATTAACATGTGTTAGGATTACAATGCAAAGATAATAAACACACAAACACACCTTAGAAGGAAAAAAATGTACAGCCCACATCAAAACACAGCATGAGTGTGGCCTGGGGCAATTCACCACAATATCTCTTCCTCCCCAAACCACCACAGGCAAGGAATTGCAGAAAATAACGTGGCCTGTACAAGACAAAATCACCCACTACTGCAACTCTTTATATGTGCATAGGCCACACCCACCACTGTCATTCATTTGGTCAGAGAAAGTGTTTGCACCTGATTAATTCTCTTCCCACCTGCGTTAACCCTTGGTATACAGGCCCCACAAATCAGAGTCAGAAAGAAAGCCACAGTGAAGTGTATCTGTGCAGCATACAACAGAACATTGAACAGGGATGTGAAAGGGAACCCCGTGGCAATATTTATTGGCACTATGGGCACAATTCACTCCAGATTATCGCATGAGTTAAGGCAGTAACAAGACCACATCTCGCATGCAATACTGAAAATGTCAATTCACCTTTGCGGAATGCGGAATTTCCCATAAATCGGAAAACACTTAGGAAATCAAACATAAAAAGGCCTTACACCCCGGTCACATCAAAGCCGATTTAGAAATTGTGCAACGTACAGTGAAGATGCCGATTTTCTTGCGATTTGCAAGACATCTGACACAGATATCTATGCAAATCTCCACAAAAGTAGTACTTTACTACTTTAGAAATTAGTGTCGGAAACGCACCCATGTGACCGCTCTAATAGCAGACAATAGGGTGTGACTTGGCATACGATTTGCAAGTCGCATATCATGAAAATCACATGCCAAGTCGCACTCAATGTGACCGCTATTAGAGCGTTCATATTGGTGTGGTTCAAACTTGGTCGGAGCCGCAACAATTTTTAAAGTAATGAATACACTACTTTTCGCACCATTTCAAAATCCGCTTTGATGTGACCGGGGTGGCCCCCAGTCACATCGGGTGCAATTTGGCATGCGATTTGCATACTAGGCGACTTGAAAATCTTAGGCCAAGTCGCACCCTATTGTCCACTATAGGCTTCATTCACATCCAATCTAATTTTGAAATCGTGCAACTTCACTGTAAGTTGCCCAATTTCCAAATCGGATTAGATGTGACTGTGGTGTTAGCCCCCGGTCACATTGGGTGCAATTTGGCATGCAATTTTCAAGTCGCAGGGCATGCAAATCGCATGCCAAGTCGCATCCAGGGTGCACGATTTCAAGTGCGATTTGGGAATTGAAATTGTACCTGATATCGGATCTAGTGAATGTGGATGTGAGTGTGTCAGGAATGGACTCGCCAATGGTGGTGGGACTCACCTGCCTTGTGGGCTGCAGTACCAGGGCTGGCCAGCGGGTGCTCTCAGCAACCAGAAGCTCACTCCTGCAATCAGCCATCACCTGAGGCTGATTGCAGGAGGTGTATTTAAGGAATGGCCAGACCTGCAGTCAGTGCCTTGGTGTTTGTTTCCCATGTGCCCTGTTTCCTGTATCCTGCCTGCTCGACTCTCCTGCTTGACTCTGACTCTGATAGAACTCCGTCTGCACTGACCCCGGCTATTCCTGACCATTCTTCTGCCTGCTCCCGTTGTACCTTTCTGCCTGCTCCCGTTGTACCTTTCTGCCTGATTGTTCCTGACCCAGCCTGCCTGACCACTCCGCCTCTCCAGCCCTGACTGCACCTGTACCTATTAGTTTAAGGTTTGTTTTGTTTTGCACTGTGTTTGTTTATTTTGTGCAGCTCATAATAAATATTATTATTTAATCATTTCTGAAGCCTGCCGTTTCCCTGTGTCAGTCCACACATCTCTGGTCATACCTGGATCCCCGACAGAGTGTCTTAACGTAAGCGATTTGCTGCAGCACAATTTCAAAAGTAGTTTTAGTCTAACTTTTTCTGCATTTTGTAGCGATTTCACATATTGACTACAATAGAAATCGCAATACAAAACACAATTGAAATGCAATAACTCATTTGGTAAATCTACAGAAAACACAGTGAAATTGCCAGTAAAAAGCACAATTTTAAATCGCATCTAGTGTGAACCAAGCAGACAATTCAACAAAGGAAATAAATCATTGAAGGCATGCGGTATCTGCATGCTTGGATAAGGGTCTGTTAAAGTTTTTTTGGGGGGGGGGATCCATGCCATTATTTTATTATTTTTTTAAATCCTTTTCGCTCTCTCAGCTCGAAAAACCTTCCCAAAAGGGGGTGGAGTGCAAACCAGCATTATCAAATCAATCATTAGTCCAGGCCCTTATCTCATCCCATCGTTTGACATTCACGCAAGGTGCAGCTTTAAAGGTGTTTGAACAGACAAGGCCTCATTCTAATTCACATTCTAGGGATCATTTAGAGAGAAAGCAAAGATGCTGTCACCAGCACATCTATGTTAGGGCAGCTGCCCAGGGAGAACATGCAAATTCATTGCCGTGCTTGGGATTCAACCCGACAACCCTAGCACTGTGAGGCAGCAGTGCTAACCACTCATCCATGGAGCTGTAACACTAATCTAGCCTGTATTTCTGTGGTGTGAATCAACCCTAAGTCCCTGGGCAAGGTCAGTGTAACTAGCCAGATATCTCCAATGTGACACAAATGTTTTGCTATGTTGCCAATTCAGATGTATGTTGGTTCTGTGTATCCCAATACAAAGGATTGCAATAGTAATACAGGCGTACCTCGGTTTACCAATGCCTCGGTTAATGTAATTTTCGGTTTACGAATGAAAATCCCAAAAAATTTAATTTTTTCGCAATACAAAGTGTATGTCGACGCTCATTTTTAAATGCAAATGCCAGCCTTTTTTTTTCTTCACTGTAGTTCACAAGCTTATGTATCACTTTCCCCGAAGTTACAGAAAACTTTGTATCTTTTAAAAAACTAAAAGCAAACATTGTTTCCTTTAGGGATATAAATTCAAAGATAACTTTCTCTTTTAGCTGGGGGAAGTGACAGCTGAATTTCTGAGCTATAGTGAAGAAAAAAAAAAAGAATTACATTTAAAAACCAGCACCATAATAAATAAAAAACGGCATGGGATCCCCCCTCCCATCCACACCAAGCCCTTTGGGCCTGGTATGTATCTTAAGGGGTAACTCCATGGCAAAATGTAAAAAAAAAAAAACAAAAAACGGCGTGGGCCCCCCCCCAAATCCATACCAGACCCTTATCCGAGCATGCAGCCCGGCAGGTCAGGAAAGGGTCTGCAGGCGGGGGGCTTATCAGAATCTGGAAGCCCCCTTTAGCAAGCGCCCCCTAGTTGAATGAGTATGGGTCTGGTATGGCCCCCAGATCCCGACCCCCCTACGTGAATGAGTATGGGGTACATGGTACCGCTACTAATTCACAAAAAAACAAAGTGTAGTGTAAAAAAACCACAGGACACGGTCTTTGACAAGTCTTTTAATAAAAGAATGTCCCCCGAAGTAGATCCAACGTCAATCATGGAGTCAGGCTCCAGCGACCCGAAAAAAGAAAGGAAAAAAAAAAAGTTCTGCTTCCGACGGTGGCTCCCCAGCCTTCTGCAGTGAGGTTCGGTGCCAGTTCTTAAATATGTAAGGGGCGGGGCCAGCCAGGGACATCATCCGAGTGACCCCGCCCCATGAGACATCATTGATGTCACATGGGGTGGAATCACATGCATGATGTCCCCAGCTGGCCCCGCCCATTACATATTTAAGAAGAGCTGTCACTGAACCTCACTGCAGAAGGCTGGCAGCCACCGTCGGAAGCAGAACTTTTTTTTGTCTTTTTTTCGGGTCGCCGGAGCCTGACAACGCAATTGACGTTGGATCTACTTCGGGGGACATTCTTTTATTAAAGGACTTGTCAAAGACATGTCCTGTGGTTTTTTACACTACACTTTTTGTTTTTTTGTGAATTAGTAGCAGTACCATGTACCGCATACTCATTCACATGGGGGGGCCGGGATCTGGGGGCCCCCTTGTTAAAGGGGGCTTCCAGATTCTGATAATCCCCCACCCGCAGACCCCCACAACCACCAGCCAGGGCTGTGGGGAAGAGGCCCTTGTCCCCATCAACATGCCCCCCTGCCCCAAAGCACCCCCCATGTTGAGGGCATGTGGCCTGGTATGGTTCAGGAGGGGGGGCGCTCGCTCGTCCCCCCCCTTTCCTGACCTGCCAGGCTGCATGCTCGGATAAGGGTCTGATATGGATTTTGGGGGGAACCCCACGCTGGTTTTTTTTTTTTTAATTTTGGCATAAAGTTACCCCTTAATATCCATACCAGACCCGAAGGGATTGGTATGGATGGGAGGGGGGACCCCACGCCGTTTTTTTTTTCTGTTTTGTTTTTTATTGCAGACATTTATTTTTAGATTCAGCTGTCAAAATATATATTATCTAGACCTTTGAAATAAGTAAAATCATTACAGAAATAATTATGAAGGATAAGAAACAAAAACAGAATCAATAGAACTAAGGAAATCAAATTAGAATACATAAAGATATGCCTAGCTACAAATAGTGCTGTTTGTTAAACACAGTAGACGGGATCGAGTGCCGTCAGTGGACTCCACACAGAGATTTACTATTGTCTAAAAAGAAAGCGCCCACGGCAGATGTCTAAAATGTGTTCTGCACATGCGCATTTATATCTGGCCATAGATGCTGGAAAAGCGTCTAGTTCATCACTGTCACGACTTGCTTTAAAAACTATTTTTTACACATTTTAACATTTTTTTGGAAATGTCAGATATTGTTTAAAGTGAAGTCCTGATATTTGGCAAAGCAAATTTCAATGTGAACATGTCTCTGCAGAGATTTTTTGTGGTGTTAGACGTGCTTCTTAGCAAGTCTGCTTTTTGAGTCTGATTCCTGGACTGTGTCTGCTTAGTAAATTCGCTTTCGCGTCTACTTGTTGACGCTTCCTTTAGTAAATGTCTTTGCCGTTAAAAAGTAGACGTTAGCCCACGGAAATGCACCTAGGCACAATAGTAAATCAGGGCCTAAAAAACTAGATGCCCGTGCAGTGTCTATGGCCGGATATAACTGAGCATGTGCAGAACACATTTTAGACGTCCTCCCTGGGCGCTTGCTTTTTAGCCACTGCTCAATAGTAAATCTCAGTGTGGATTCCTCTTACAGCCGACACTCGGTTGCGTCTACCGTGTTTAACAAACAGCACTAAGCATATCTTTATGTATTCTAATTTGATTTCCTTAGTTCTAGTGATTCTACTTTTGTTTCTTATCCTTTATAATTATTTCTGTAACGATTTTACTTATTTCAAAGGTCTAGATAATATTTATTTTGACAGCTGAATGTAAAAATAAAGGTTCGCAATAAAAAAAAAAAAAACAGCGTGGGTCCCCCCTCTCATCCATACCAAGCCCTTCAGGTCTGGTATGGATATTAAGGGGGAACTCCACGCCGCAACTCCAGCGAGCGCCCCCCTCTCCTGAACCATACCAGGCCACATGCCCTCAACATGGGGGGGTGCTTTGGGGCAGGGGGGCTCCCCCCCAAAGCACCTTGTCCCCATGTCGATGGGGACAAGGGCCTCTTTCCCACAACCCTGGCCGGTGGTTGTGGGGGTCTGCGAGCGGGGGGCTTATCAGAATCTGGAAGCCCCCTTTAACAAGGGGCCCCCAGATCCCGCCCCCCCACGTGAATGAGTCTGCGGTACATGGTCCCGCGATTCATTCACAAAAAAACAAAGTGTGGTGTAAAAAAAACACAGTACAGGGTCTTTGACAAGTCCTTTATTAAAACAATGTCCCCCGAAGTAGATCCAATGTCAATCACGGCAGCGGCGACCCGAAAAAGGAAAAAAAAAAAAAAGTTCCGCTCCCGTCAGAGGCTTCCAGCCATCTGAAAAAAAGGCTAGCTGACAGTTCTTAAATAGCTTAGGGGCGGGGCCAGCCAGGGACATCATCCGAGTGACCGCACCCCATGTCACATGCTTGCTGTCCCCGGCTGGTCCCGCCCCTTACCTATATAAGAACTGTCAGACTGTCTCCTGCATTCAGCTAGTTAGCCTCAGTGGAGAGGCAGGGTGAAAGTTCTTAAATAGGTACGGGGCGGGGCCAGCCGGGGACATCATCCGAGAAACCCCGCCCCATGTGATATCAATGATGTTACATGGGGCGGGGTTTCTCGGATGATGTCACTGGCTGGCCCCACCCCTAACCTATTTAAGAACTGTCAGCTAGCCTTTTTTTCCCAGACGGCTGGAAGCCTCCGACAGGACCGGAACTTTTTTTTTCTTTTTTCAGGTCGCCGCCGCCGTGATTGACATTGGATCTACTTCGGGGGACATTGTTTTAATAAAGGACTTGTCAAAGACCCTGTACTGTGTTTTTTTAACACCACGCTTTGTTTTTTTGTGAATGAGTCGCGGGACCATATACCCCAGACTCATTCATGTAGGGGGGGGCCGGGATCTGGGGGCCCCCTTGTTAAAGGGGGCTTCCAGATTCTGATAAGCCCCCCGCCCGCAGACCCCCACAACCACCGGCCAGGGTTGTGGGGAAGAGACCCTTGTCCCCATCAACATAGGGACAAGGTGCTTTGGGGGGCATGTGGCCTGGTATGGTTCAGGAGGGGGGGGGCGCTCGCTCGTCCCCCCCCTTTCCTGACCTGCCGAGCTGCATGCTCGGATAAGGGTATGGTATGGATATTGGGGGGTACTCCACGCTGTTTTTTTTTAAATTTTCGGTGTGGAGTTACCCCTTAACATCCATACCAGACCCGAAGGGCTTGGTATGGATGGGAGGGGGGACCCCACGCTGTTTTTTTTATTATTTATTTAATTCACGGAAATTATTTAAAATTCAGCTGTCAGTGGGAAACCCCGATGACAACTGAAACATTCCTTCTGTCCCTGCAGAGAGCTCCGCTATTATATTTGACATTACAAAGTATAGAGACTGCAACATTGTATCTATTTGTATCCATTTCGGATATAGATGTTTTTATTCGGACACATATAGATACAATGTTGCAACCTTTATACTTTTTAATGTCAAATATAATAGCGCAGCTCTCTGCAGGGACAGAAGTAATTACTTCGCTATTATATTTGCCGGCTGTACACGAGGCGAAAATCGGACAATTCTTTTTACTGTTGGTGGTAACGTCGGCCCATTGAACAACCAAATTTTTCGGTTTTTTTTTTAAAAAAAGGTCTGTTTTCGCCCCATCTATGGCCTGCATTTTTCTTTTTCTTCTTTTTTTAATTCTTCTTTTTCATTTTCTTGCAGGTCATAGCTCATGCGCAGATTTTTTATCTTTACAGATAAGATCAGCCAATTTGCCGATCATTGCCGCTAAAAATCGGCCGATCTGCAAAATCGGGCGATTTTTATCCAAATTTACCGATTAAAAAAAGTGGCAAAATCCCAAAAAATGGCTGACCAATTAACCCACTAACGGCCCGAAAATCAGCTGATTTTTTTTTCGGCCGATTTTAGACCCATCTAAAGCAGGCCATAGATGGGTCTAAAATCGACCAATTTTTCTGCCGAAAAAAAATCGAACGATTTTCGGGCCGTTAGTGGGTTAATTGGTCGGCCGTTTTTCTGGATTTTGCCACATTTTTTTATCAGCAAATTTGGAAAAAAAAATTTCCAACTTTACTGATAAACAAAATATGCTAAAATCCCAAAAAATGGCCGCCCAATTATCCCACTAACGGAAGAGGCCCTTGTCCCCATTAACATGGGAGCCCCCCCTACCCCAAAGCACCCCCCCATTTTGAGGGCATGTGGCCTGGTATGGTTCAGGAGGGGGGGCGCTCGCTCGTCCCCCCCTTTCCTGACCTGCCGGGCTGCATGCTCGGATAAGGGTCTGGTATGGATTTTGGAGGGAGCCCCAAGCTGTTTTTTATTTAATTTCGGCGTGGAGTTACCCCTTAATATCCATACCAGACCCGAAGGGCTTGGTGTGGATGGGAGGGGGGACCCCATGCCGTTTTTTATTTATTATAGTGCTGGTTTTTAAATGTAATTTTCCCTTTTTTTTCTTCACTATAGCTCAGAAATTCACCTGTCACTTCCCCCAGCTAAAAGAGAAAGTTTTCTTAGAATTTATATCCCTAAAGGAAACAATGCTTACTTTGAGTTTATTAAAAGATACAAAGTTTTCTGTAACTTCGGGGAAAGTGACTTCTAAGCTGTTAAACTATAGTGAAGAAAAAAAAAAAAGGCTTGCATTTGCATTTGAAAATCGGCGCCGACATACACTTTGTATTGCGAAAAAAAATTATTAACAATTGTGTAAACCGAGGCATTATTTTCAATGGATTTTCATTCATAAACCAAAAATTACGTTAACCAAGGCGTTGGTAAACCGAGGTACGCCTGTATTAGTATTGCAATCCTTTGTATTGGGATACATAGAACCAACATATATCTGAATTGGCAACATAGCACAACATTTGTGTCGCATTTGAGATATCTGGCTAGTTACACTGACCTTGCCCAGGGACCTAGGATTGATTCACACCACAGAAATACAGGCAGGATTAGTGTTCAACAGCTCCGTGGATTAGTGGTTAGCACTACCGTCTCACAAAGCTAGGGTTGTTGGTTTGAATCCCAACCACAGCAATGAACTTGCATGATCTCTGTGTGATTACCCTAACATACATGTGCTGGTGGCAGCATCTTTGCTTTCTGTTTAAATGATCCCTAGAATGTGAATTAGAATGAGGCCTTGTCTGTTCAAACACCTTTAAAGTAGCACCTTATGTGAATGTCAAACCATGGGATGAGATAAGGGTCTGGACTAATGATTGATTGGATAATGCTGGTTTGCACTTCACCTCCTTTTGGGAAAGTTTGTCAAACCATGAGAAGAGTGAGCGAAAGAAATGGATTAAAAAAAATAAAATAATGGCATGGAGTCCCCCCCCCCCAAAAAAATCCATAACAGACCCTTATCTGAGCATGCAGATACCGCATGCCTTCAAAGATTTATTTCCTTTGTTGAATTGCCTGCTTGGTTCACACTAGATGTGATTTTAAATTGTGCTTTTTGTTGGCAATTTCACCGTGTTTTCTGTAGATTTACCAATGAGTTATTGCGTTTTCAATTGTGTTTTGCATTGCGATTTCTATTGTAGTCTATATGTGAAATCGCTACAAGATGCTGAAAAAGTTAGATGAGAACTACTTTTGAAATTGTGCTGCAGCAAATCGCTTACGTTAAGACACTCACATCCAGATTCATTAGATCAGATATCAGGTACAATTTCTATTCCCAAATCGCACCTGAAATAGTGCACCCTGGATGCGTCTTGGCATGCGATTTGTATCGCATGCGACTTGCAAATTGTATGCCAAGTCGCACCCTATTGTCTGCTATTAGAGCAGTCACATGGGTGCGTTTCCGACACCGATTTCTAAAATAGTACTACTTTTGTGACGATTTGCATAGATATCTGTGTCAGATGTTTTGCAAATCGTAAGGAAATAAGCATCTTCACTGTATGTCGCACAATTTCTAAATCGGCTTTGATGTGACCGCGGTGTAAGGCCTTTTTATGTTTGATTTCCTGAGTGTTTTTCCGATTTATGGGAAATGCCGCATACTAGCAAAAGTGAATTGACATTTTCAGTATTGCATGCGAGATGTGGTCATGTGACTGCCTTAACTCATGCGATAATCTGGAGTAAATTGTGCCCATAGGGCCAAGAAATATTGCCAATAGGGTTCCCTTTCACTTCCCTGTTCAATGTTCTGTTGTATGCTGCACAGGTACACTTCACTGTGGCTTTGTTTCTGACTCTGATTTGTGGGGCCTGTATACCAAGGGTTAACGCAGGTGGGAAGAGAATTAATCAGGTGCAAACACTTTCTCTGACCAAATGAATGACAGTGGTGGGTGTGGCCTACCTCATATAAGGAGATGCAGTTGTGGCTGATTTTTGCCTTATACAGGCTCATTATTTCTGCATGTCCTTGTCTGTGGTGGTTTGGGGAGAAAGAGATATTGTGGTGAATTGCCCCCAGGCCACGCTGTGTTTTGATGTGGGCTGTAAATGTTTTGCATGTTCTTCCTTCTAAGGTGTGTTATTGTACAATGATTGTGTTTATTATCTTTGCATTGTAATCCTAACACATGTCCATTGCTCTGCTCTTCCAAGTTTGCTTTATTTAATGAAATGAAATGCAGTTTTCAGACAAACATGGTGAGAAATGTATGTGTGGGGGATTTGGGGAGGTGTTATTTTGGCACGTATGTATTTTTATATTGATATTTCGATATGCAGCTTTTGTGAATAAGCCAAAGTGATTCATATTAACCATTTGTTTCCTGCTGTAACCTGTGAAAGCACAGTTCATTATAACTATAATCTTTTAGATTGTAAGCTCTTATGAGCAGGACCGTTCTATTTTAGCAACATCAATCCTGCTTTTTTTTTTTTTGTCACACCAAGATATTGAATGTAGCTTTTTGTTGCTGTCCAAATAAATGTGGAATGTGTATTTGATCAATAAACATTTGTACTATGTATTTTTTGGGGGGGATTATTTCATGTACTAGTTGAATGTTGCACAGTGGCTAAATGGTTAGCACTTCCACCTGACAGTACTAGGGTCGTTGGTTCAAATCCCAGCCACGGCACCTCCTGCCTGGAGTTTGCATGTTCTCCGTTTCCTCCCACACTCTAAAGACATGCTGGTAGGTTAATTGGATCCTGTCAAAATTGGCCCAAGTATATGTATGAATGTAAGTTAGGGCTCTTAGTACACCCCTTGAGGGTTAGGGACTGATGTGAATTTACCACATCTATATGTAAAGCGCTGCGTAAATTGACAGCGCTATATAAGTATCTGAAATGTACTAGCACCCCAACACTTATTTTTGCTAGCTATATAATATGCCCAAATCTTCCTTGTTAGAGCACACATGTGCAAGTATGTCCAAAATAACAAACCAAAAGCCCCCTATTGCACCACAAGACCATGTTCTGTACCAATGAATAGGTCGTGTTCAATGTGCAGCTAGCTATTCTTTTTCTACAATCCTCTTAACAGTAATAAATTAGGCCCCCAATTTATGTTGACTTTGGGCCTTTACTGGCAAATATATATTTGTCAATGTCATATCCACAGTATAGCTGCAAGCATACATTCACCAATGCCAAATCTACACTAGAACTGCAAACATATATTTGCGAATGTCATATACACAATGGAGCCGCATGTAAAATTGCTATGGTGCACAAATAAACGCCAAGACGGCTGTTGGAAGAGGTGCTAGAGCAGCTGTCATACTGGAAATATGTCATGACGTTTGTGGAAGGACGTTTGCACACACCCGGAAGTGGAAGTGGGGAGTGTGAGTAGATGGGAGTGTAGTTAGGAGAGTTTAGTGGTAATTTGCAAGTCTATTTTTTAGTTTTGTGAATTGTTCTTTTGTGGAATTCCAGACCACATCTGGACATGGTGAGATCGCTGTTCTCCACCGAGGAGCTAATCCTCATTTGCTGGGGAAACATTACTAATAATTGTTGTTTTTTCAGTTGAAAACATGTTCAATTCCTAGATCCATTGAGGAACATAGCAGAGGTTCAAGGTTCTTCCTAACTATACAGGTGGCACAGACACAAGCATACACCTAGGACCACTGTTAGATATCATGGGGCCCCGTACAGCATACCTGACAGCCCCCCACCGCCAGAGAAAATATCCAAATTATATTTATGGTAAAAATACACTAAAAACATTATTAATGGACATAATCCCAACCATATTCCTGTGAAATCTAAATGATAAAACTGTACTGAATTCATAAATAAAGCTGTGTGTGTAATTGGGGTGTAATTGAGGTTTTGGGGCTCATGGGTGCTGTGGCCTGTAAAGTGGGAATCAGTGGTTTTTTTGTGGCTATCGCCGTTTGCAGGCAACCTATGTTACACTATGGAATTGCTGCAGGTCATAATTTGACAAGCATATGGGTGCAGGTGTACAGCCCTGAACACAGACAGACAGTGAGCATTCAGGGCCACTTCCCCACGCCTTCACACTGGTCAGATTAAAACCTGTGTTCATACAGCTGCTGTGTCCCCATAGTGTAACAGGTGGTTGTGAATTGAATCAGACTAGTGGTGATATATAATCAGCAATCGTATAATAATGTGAGATTTGAGCTGTAGCTGATAGAAAATGACACATTCACTTGATCAGTAAATAGTTAAAAAGAGTGGGGCGGTGATCCATAGATTTGCATATGGGACAGGTGATGATGGGTGCGGGAGTGGGTCAAGTTGTATAAGGAGACAGATTTAAAAGAAGAGAAAAAAGTTCCAATGAAATATACACAGCATGAAACTTGCACATTTTCTAATTGGCAGAAGAACAGGACGCAGGTAACATTCATCCACTTTCTAGTCATTAGGCAAAATCATAATTGATTGATCAATATTCCTGGCACTGACACAACCCAGAAAATTGATCTCCATTTTTTTAACGTTCATAAATGTCAAGGAGCTTATAATCTAAGGACAGAAACTCAGCCATGTAACAAGGTCCAATGAACCTAACAGCATGTCTTTTGAGTGTTGGCAGAAACACATCCATACAGGGAAAGCATGCAAACTGGGATGCAGCCATGACTGGGATTAGAACCCATGACCCAAGTGCTGTAAGTTCTGAGCTCTAACCACTAAACCACTGTGGGAGACACAGTTTGAGCTACAATGTAGAATAGTTACATTGTTTAAAAATGATAAAGCGAGCGCTGGTCAAATTATATAGACTACTAAAATGGTATTACACAAGATAAATATAACCACGAACAGTAGTGCATGAACTCGTGATAGGTCATCCACCCTTGTGACAGTGTACTACACTATTAAGCACCTTTCTGGCTCCTGTGGCTAAGCTAATTCCTTCCCAGGACCATTTGGGCACCCACGCTGATGGATGGAGATGGGACTAACCCATAGCTGCCAGCATACCACTGCACCCCCAGATGTGTGATGTGTATAACCCATGCGCATTAATACTGTTGTTCTGGTGAGTGTAGACCAGTCCCAAGGGTGGTTTATCTTTCACGAGTTCATGCACTACTGTCTGTCACAGAGAGACCACACGTGCCATTCATAGGCACTCTCTAAGTTGGTACTCTCACACGAAGGACATTCCATTATTCAGGAATGATTATATGAATTTTTTTTAGCACCATTTTACATCATTATTGCAATTCTTTGCACTTTTTGGTTTTTACATGCGTTCATTATTGATCACATGCATTTATAGCGCTGCACTTGACTTTAACATAGAATAGTTACATGATTAAAGAGAATGAAGATATATAATTATATTGGGAAATTAGAACTATCCAAATTATTTGAGATATAAGTGTGAAAATGTTTAACATTTGAAAATAGAATGTATGACATTCATTAGTAAATGCATTAGTTGTCTGATCATTTTCGAGAAACAGCAAAAAAAAAAAAAATATATAGTTGTACTAATTATGTTACATTCTAAGTATTCTCTTTTGCGAACAGGAAAATGCCAAAGGGGCAAAGCCCGCGCTTGTGCGCCATCTAGCGAACATATCCGGTATTGCACCAAAAAATGTGCCAGAAGCAATTCCACATTTACTAATTGCAAAGTAGACGTTCGACAATGAGATTGATAGACGCTGCTCAGCAGACTGACAGGTCTTGATTGATTTAACTGAGTCTGCCTGAATGTTCAGAGTCTGCTGGTAGACTCAAGTCTTAGTAAATCAGGGCCTATGTGTCACCTCGCATGAGATCATATCTGGGAGATTAAGGTGGAGTCCACTTCGGGTTTTCTGGGCCACTATGCCAGAGGTGGTTCCTGACCGGATTTTGTGGTTCACTGATGACCACCAGCAGGTGGTATAAATAAGGCAGGGCTAGAGCAAGCAGTTGCTCTTGGCCTGAGACTCAGAGTCATATCTGAGTGAGCTGTGGATGAAAGTTTGTGTTATACAAGCAAGAAAAGGGTTTGCATATTGTTTTCATTTTGTTGGGTGATAGGGAGAAGCCCTTCACCTTTGAGAGAGGAATCTTTGGTGTTTAGTTAGTGCCTGGATGGCGAGGATTTATTTTCTGTTTTGTATGTTTTGATGCATGCAACCTTGTAAATAAAACTGAAGAGTCAGATTTTAACCAGTTGCCGACCAGCCACACTACATATACTGCGGCAGGGCAGCACTGCTGCGCAAAATCACATATATATATATATATATATACATGGTTTTGCATATCGGGTAGGGGGCATGCACAACCGTCCTTGCCGTGCCACCGATCGCAGTTGCGGGTGTCAATCACCGGGTCCCGGACGGTGATTACCCGCCGGGTCCTGGCGATTGCCGGCAGACACTGACATGGAGCACAGCTGCATTGTTTTCAATGCAGCTCTGCTCCCTGTCAGTTTCCAGCACAGTGTTCCGGAGAGCAGAGTTCAGCTTTCTGGGACAGTGTGTTCCTGTGAAGCACACCCCCCCCGCCCCCTAGTAAAACACTCCCCTCACACAGGTAACCCTTTGATTGCCTAAAAATGCTATACCCTTCCTCCCCAGTGCCATTAGTAGTGTCAGTGTTTTTTTTTTTTGCACGGATCACTGTATCGGTGTCACTGGGGATGTCAGTGACCCCAAGTCAGTTCCCCCCAGTGTCAGAATGTCCACCACAGTCCCGCTTTAAGTCACTGATCGCCACCATAATTAGTATAAAACACAAAATAAAAATTCCAGTATATATACAGCCATTTGTAAATGCTATAACTTTCACGTAAACCAATTAAATTTACACGTATTGAGATTTTTTTTTTTAGCAGACATGTCGCAGAATACATTTTGGCTGAAATGTATTATGAAATTAGATTTTTAAATTTTTTTTACTGGACAGGTTTTATAGCAAAAAGTCCAAAATATTTTTTTTTTCTAAAAATTCAGTCTTTTTTTTTTATAGCGCAAAAAATAAAAAACCTGCACAGGTGATCAAATACCACTGAAAAAAAGCTCAATTCTTGGGGGAAAAAAAATGTAAATTTAATTTGGGTGCAGCGTTGCATGACCGTGCAATTGTCAGTTAAAGTAACGCAGCGACGTAACACAAACCGCTTCTGTAACCGCTTCCTGACCGCCCTATAGCAGAAATACTGCTACAGGGCGGCACAAGTGTGCAAAATCACATATATATGTGATTTGCGCTCCCGCAATTTTCACACCCCTCCCAGCTAGCATCAGATTGCCCCTCAGTACACCAGTCATCACATTTAACCCCTCGATTGCCAGGAAGATGCTCATACACAATAAACCTCCATTGCTAGTATAGTGTCTAAACGGATCAATATCTTTGATCAGATCAGCACTATACTAGCATTCACATTAGTATAGAATCCCCAACAATGCAGCGTTAGAAGGATCAGCCCCAGCACATGCATTTAGCCCCTACGCTTACCCCCCCTTCTCTCAAGGCAAGTGCAGGGTCAGTAGGTCACTGGCACTTGATACATTGCACACAACCACAGTGCTCGCAGATCTGATCTCTGTTAGCACTTGTCGGTAAATTTTGCTGACTCTCATATGCAGAAGAGTGCCAGTACTAGTGCCACGCTACCTTTTGTTGAACTGGTGAGCACCAGTGACCTAGTACATCTTGGTCTTTCACATACCTCTTCGATTGTAAGCTCCCAGGATCAGGTCCTCCTAACCCTCTTGTACTGAACTGTACTGTTGCTGTATTGTCTCCAGTTATATTGTAAAGCGCTGAGCAAACTGTTGGCGCTATATAAATCCTGTATAATAATAATACCAGCACTGCAGTATGACTTGGTGGCGTGGCGAGTCCCATAAGTGCAGTACAAGCTGGTGCGGTGGCGAGCACAAGTATTGTCCTGCAACCAAGAATTCGCACACAGGCCCGTAGAGCCCCTAGTATCCTTTCGGATGTGCTTGCAAATCTCGATTGGCAGCCCACAAATTCTGCAGCACCCGTACTTCCCCCATTCACTGTCCAACCCGGAATTCAGGTGAAAACAGCAAATTTAACTACTCTCCTTGAATTTTTGGAGCAGTTTTTCACGGAAGATCTGTATGCATTGATTGTGGATCAAAGCAATTTATATGCGCAACTATTTATCGCTGCCAACCCAAATTCAAACCTTGCCAGACCATTCACATAGAAACTCATTACAGTTTCCGAATTTACATTTTTTTGGGGGCCTAACCCTCAACATGGGCATTACTTAAAGAAATGAATTGCGGTTATATTGGTCCACAGACCTGATTCATCATATGCCCGTGTTCTCTGCTGCCATGGCCAGGCAGAGATATGAGAGTAAAATGTGTTTTATGCATTTCAATGACAATACACTCATCCTCGGGGTGATCCTGAATTTGACCGGCTCCACAAAATTCAGCCCCTCACAAATCACCTTAACCAAAAATTTGCAGATGTCTATACTCCCCAGCAAAAAATCTGCATTGAGTCCCTCATTCATTTTTATGGCTGCCTTGCATTCAAACAGTTTCTCCTCAGCTAGCGTTCCAGATATGGGGTCAAGATGTAGAAGACCTGTGAGAGGGCAACAGGCTATACTTATAAGTTTCGGATTTACGAGGGAAAAGATAGTCACATGGAGCCCCTCGGATGCCCAGACTACTTGGGGAGCAATGGCAAGATGGTTTGGGGTTTTCCATATGGGGCACCACTTATACATTTTTATTCAAGCGTGCCACTATTTAGACATTTGTACAATCTGGGAACTGGCGCATGTGGCAAAGTGTGACCTAATGTGTGCCCACCAGTAGAAGTAGGTGGATGCAGGGCGGTATATTCTAATGGTGGGCATACCACATACTTTTTCTGGCAGAGATTTCTTTTTTTCATTCAGTCTACAGGCTGCATACAAATAAAAAAAAAAAAAAAGAACATAGCATATATACTCCAACAAGGACCAGCGACGTACTGGTACATCACTGGACTTTGAATAGTTATACCAGGATGATTCCTACAGCTGCAGGCATAATCCTGGTATCATTTTTTTCAGCCGGCAATCGGCTTTCATGTAGAAGCAATATTTGTGTCTAATTAGCTGCAAGATTGCTTTTACAAGCAGCGGGAGAGGATGCCCCTCCTCCCCTTTTTTCTTTTCTTTTTTTAGATTTCAAAACCTTGTGAGAAAAAACGAGATCTGCAAAATACTCACCATGCCTCTTTTTAAATTCCTTGGGGTGTCTACTTTCCAAAAAGGGGTAATTGGGGGGGGGGGGGGGGCTGGTGCTATCCTGGCATTTCAGGGCCTCCAAAACTGATAGGTAGTGAGGAAGTGAAATGAAGAAGTTACGCACCTTCAGGCTTTCAAAGTGGTTATTGGATTTCAGTCTTCTGTATGTGGCTAGCCTCCCGTAAAGTCTCACACATGTGGTATCCTCATACTCAGTAGAAGTAGCAGAATGTATTTTGGGGTGTAATTCCACATATACCCATGGCTTGTGAGAGAAATAAATCATTTAAATGAAAACTTTAAGTAAAAAAAAATAAATAAATACATTTTTGTCATTTTCCAGAAACTTGTGGAAAAAAATAAATCTTCCATGGACTCAATATGCCTCTCAGCAGATAGCTTAGGGTGTCTACTTTGGGGGTGTTTGTACTATCCTGGTATTTTAGCACCTCAAGAAATGTGATAAGCAGTCAAAGTAAAAGCTGTGTAAATTCTATTATTTATACCATAGTTTGTAGATGCTATAACTTTCACACAAACCAATCAATATACACTTATTGGGATTTCTTTTTTTTTTTTTTACCAAAAACGTAGTAGAATGCATTTTGGCTTAAATTTATGATGAAATTTTAGTTTTTTAGGATATTTTTTATGACTGAAATGAGAAAAAAAATTTTTACATTTTTTTTCTTCAAAACTTTGTTTATAGCGCCAAAAATAGAAAGCGCACAGATGATCAAATACCACCAAAAGAAAGCACTATTTTTGTGAAAATAGGACATAAAATGTATTTATGTACCGTATTGCATGACCGCGCAATTGTGTTAAACTAGTGCAGCGCTGTCTAGCAAAAATATGGCATAAATTACAGTAGCTATACCATAGTTTGTAGACGCTATAAAGTTCACACAAAGCAATCAATATACAGTTATTGGGATTTTTTTTTTACCAAAAACATGTAGCAGAATACATTTTGGCCTAAATTTATAACTTTGAGTTTACTGTATATTTTTTCTTTATAGCCGAAAGTAAAAAATATTGTTTTTCTTAAAAATTTTCAGTCTTTTTTTTTTGTTTATAGTGCGAAATATAAAAAGCACACGAGTGACCAAATACCACCGAAAGAAATCTCTATTTGTGTAAAAAAAAGGCCGTAAATTTTGTTTGGGTACAGCATTGCATGACCGCATAAATTATCAGTTAAATTAGTGCAGCGCCGAGTAGCAAAAAGAGGCCTACTGTCACGTACCTGGTTGGGGAGCCTGAAGTGGAGAGAGGGCGTCCTCTTGCAACTCCTGCTCGGAAACCCTGAAGGTTGGAACAGGGGTGCAGAGCCAGGAGGGGCAGGAGTACTGTGTAGATCTTGCGGCTGTCAGTAGGTAGCTGGGACCCAGGAGGTCCGGACATAAGCCAGGTGCGGGTGCAGGGACATAGGTGAAGCAGCAAGCGGGTGTGGCTGCAGTCAGGGTGAGGGTCTTGGGACGTAGGTGAAGCAGCAAGCAGGTGTGGCGGAAGTCAGGGTGTGGGTCTTGGGACCAAGCACCAGTGCGTGGATGCGGTGACTGACGAGTATAGCGGTGGTCCGGATGCAGAGCCGTGGGTGCAGTGGTAGGTGGATATGGTAGCTGACAGAACGCAGGTCGGGTGCAGGTAGAGTAATACAGCAGAGTCAGGCAGGCCGCGTCGGTAACAAGCGGGCAGATAAGTACAAGAGGAGCAGGCAGAAGAATGGTCAGGGATAGCCAGTGTCGGTGTAGGCGGAGTTCTTTCTTAGGCGGGTATACAGAATACAGGTGTCAGGATCAGAATCAGGAAAATGCATGCAGGAACGTATTTAGACCAGAAGGCAGTGATTTGCATCTGAAGCAGGTTTAAATAGCCCGCCAGATGTGACGTGTGTGCTACTGCACATGCGCGAGTCTTCCGTGTGGCCGCATGCTCCCACGCCTGCGCACCGCCGTGACTCGAGGGGATCCGTCGCACCGCTGCACGGTGACGGGATCCCTGACAGTGCCCCCTCTTTAAGGACAGCCTCCAGATGTCCAACTGGGCCAACTTCTCTGGATGCCTGCATTTAAATGCCTCGATTTACTCTTTGGCATGGATGTTAGACTCCGGCTCCCAAGAATTATCTTCAGGACCATACCCTTTCCATTTAATCAAATATTGGCGTTGGTTCCTCCTCTTCCTGCAGTTAACAATGGTTTCAATCTCGTATTCTTCTTCGCCGTCAACGATTACTGGTTCAGGTGGCCCCACTTCCCGACCCGGGAATGGGTTAGAGGGTGCAGTCTTGAGTAGTGACAGATGAAATACAGGATGAATCTTCAGGGATTCTGGTAATACGAGCTCATACACTACGTCATTGATTATCCTGTTTACATGAAAAGGACCCATGAATTTTGGGCCTAACTTCTTTGAAAGACAAGTTAATCTTAGATTGGCTGTTGACAGCCATACTTCTTGTCCCGGTTCCAGGACCAGTTCTCCTTTCCTTTTCTTGTCAAAGAACTTTTTATTATCCAGTTGAGCCTTTGATATTGTTTCCTGCAGTATTTTGTTATTTCGTTGTAAGAATTCAGAGATATCCTGGACTGCTGCGATTGTTGATTCAGGTATTGAATTAGAAATAGACGCAGGGTGATATCCATAGTTCGCATAAAAGGGAGATTGTCTTGTGGCCGAGTGTCTTGAGTTATTATAGGCAAATTCCGCCAAGGGTAAGAGCGATACCCAGTCGTCTTGAGAGAAGGATGTAAAACATTGAATATATTGCTCCAAGGTTTGATTGGTTCTGTCTGGCCATTCGTCTGGGGGTGATAGGCAGAAGAGAGCGAGAATCCCACTCTCAATTGCTCACAAAGGGCTCTCCAAAATATTTAGGTGAACTGCACCCTGGGGTCTGAAACGATGTTCCCTGGAACACCCTGGAGTCTCACCACTTCCTTAATGATGACTTGGGCCATTTCCGCTGCAGAGGGTACTCTTTTCAAAGCAATGAAGTGGGCCACTTTGGAAAAACGATCCACTATAACACATATAGCTGAATAACGTTCTGATGGAACGTCAATATCATCTTCCAGGGACGGTCTGGTACTGGTAAAGGCCTTAGTAATCCCCAGGCCTTACTCTTACTGCCCTTATTCCGGATGCATGTGGGACAGGAGCTTACATAGGCCTTGCAATCCTTCTCCCATTCAGGCCAGCAGAACAGACGATGTACCAAGTCTAGAGTCTTGTGGACCCCGAAATGTCCTGCCAGCGGAAGATCATGACAACCTTAAAATGGACAGTCGGGTAGCTTCAGGTGCAAAAATTTGGTCCCCTGACCATAGTAATCCTTCTCTGGAGGACAGGGTTACTCCTGGGAGAGAAGGAGCCCCAACCGATGCCTGCTGGATATGCGAAAGAAGATCAGGTTGTAAGAGGAGTACTGTATCCGGGCTGGGTGGATCCCTCGGATCGTCAAACATTCTGGACAGGGCATCTGGTTTAACGTTCTTGGAGCCTGGCCGCTAGGTAATGTGGAAGCTGAATCTGGAAAAGAAGAGGGCCCACCTGGCTTGTCGAGGCTTTAGACGTCTCGCCGTCTTTACATATTCCAGATTCTTGTGATCCGTGTAGATTAGGATGGGATGTGCCGTGCCTTCCAACAGGTATCTCCATTCTTCCAAGGCGGATTTGATAGCCAATAATTCCCGATCTCCTACATCGTAGTTTCTTTCTGCCTGGGATAATTTCCTGGAAAAGAAGGCAACAGGGTGAAGCAAAAGTTTTAGACCTTGACGCTGTGAGAGGACGGCCCCAACAGCATTTTTAGAAGCATCTACCTCAACCACAAAGGGTAGTACTGGGTCTGGGTGGCTTAGTATGGGTGCTGATGTAAAGAGTCTCTTTAGCATTTCAAAAGCACCTTGAGTTTCCGGTGTCCAATGGAATCGGACTCCCCGTTTGGTCAGTTGTGTAATTGGTGTAATGATGGCCGAGAACCCTCTTATAAATCTTCTATAGAAATTGGTAAAGCCTATGAAGCGCTGAACTCCTTTCTTGTCAGCTGGTGCAGGCCATTCCAGTATGGCAGAATTCTTTCTGAGGATCCATCTTGAAGCCTTTCGTGGATATAATTAGCCCCAGGAACTGGATGCTCTGGCGTTCAAACTTGAATTTCTCTGGCTTAGCATAGAGTCCATGTAGACGGAGGCGACCAAGGACCTTTTGCACATGACCCCGGTGAAGCTGGATGGAAGCAGAAAAGATCAGAATATCGTCGAGATAGACTACCACAAAAACATCTAGAAAATCCCTGAAGATATAGTTTACCAGATGCTGGAAGGTTGCTGGAGCATTACATAACCCAAAGGGCATAACTAAATATTCATAATGCCCAAATCTGGTACGGAAGGTTGTTTTCCATTCGTCCCCTTCTCTGATCCTGACGAGGTTGTAGGCCCCTCTTAAATCCAGTTTGGTAAATATGGTTGCTGCCCTCAGCCTCTGAAAGAGTTCTGGAATTAGTGGGAGAGGATATCTATTCTTCACCGTGATATTGTTTAATTCCCGGTAGTCCACACATGGACGGAGGGAATGGTCTTTCTTTTCGACAAAAAAAGATTCCTGCCCCAGCTGGAGAAGTAGAGGGGTGGATGAACCCCTTCTTGGGATTAACATCAATATAATCCTTTAGTGCTTCTAGCTCACGCTCTGATAGCAAAAAAATCTGACCGAAGGGGATCTCAGCTCCCAGTAGTAGCTCCATCGGACAATCGTAGGGCCTGTGAGGTGGAAGGCTGTCTGCACCGTGCTTGCTGAAGACGTCTAAGAAGTTGTGATAAGCTGCCGGAACGAACTGGCCTACTTCAGTATCATTTTCCACGCACAGCAGGGGTCCGGACGGAGTAGGAACTTGAGGGAAGCAGTGCTCATGGCAGTAGGCCGAGTTAAAGTCCACTTTACCGGATACCCAATTTATGCCGGGGTAATGGGCCTGTAACCATGGAATTCCCAGGATGATGGGAAATAGTGGGGACGAAATGACATCTAGGCATAATAGTTCCTTATGCCCAGATGGAGATATTGTTACGGGAAGTGGCATCGTTTCCTGTGTGACTACCCCAGATCTGATGTTGGATCAGTCTGCCAGAAATACCGTCAGTCTCTGCATTTTGGCCCTTAGGGGTATCTGATGTTGCTGAACAAATGTTGTGTCAATGAAGCAACTGCAGGCTCCAGAGTCAATAATAGCTGTTACTGGTAGGGTTCTTCCTGAGAGCTGAAATGAGATGGTGAGCTGAGCAGGGTTGACAGAAGGCATTTTAGCAGGCAAGGTTGGCAGAGACTTACTTGATTTTGCAGGGCAGTTTTGCACATAGTGCCCAGGTTCTCCACAGTAGAGGCCTAGGTTGCCCTGTCGGTGGCGTTGCCACTCTTCCGGAGTGAGGGTGGTACGTAGTAATCCAATTTGCATGGGTTCGGACCCATCAGAACTGGGTGTGGTAGAACTGGTTGATGCCATACTGGTTGGAGGTGGTACCCAGGGCAGCATCCATGTGGGGTGAGCTTGACCTGTGGATCTCTCCAGCCTTCATTCCCTGAGTCGGCGGTCAATCTGAATAGTCAGCTTAATAAGTTCCTTTAAGGTACTCGGTACTCCAACTCGAGCTAGCTCATCTTTCAGGGGTTCAGCCAGACCCAAGCGAAACTGATAGCGGAGGGCAGCGTCATTCCAACTTGTATCAGCGCTCCAGCGCCTGAACTCGGTTACCTCCTAGATTGTGAGCTCGAAAGAGCAGGGCCCTTGAACCCCTCGTGTCTTGTTTTGTTACTGTATTGTCTCATGTTCTGTCCCCCAGCGCTGAGCAAGCCTTTTAGCGCTATATAAATACTGTATAATAATAATAATAACTAGAAAATCTACAATTTATGGGGAAATTGTGTAAAGTGTTCTTGCCGCAACCTTTACCAAATGATTGATGAAATGTAAGCAGTGCACATTGCAAGCCTGATAGTGAGAAATGCATTTCAGCTTGTATTTTGAAGCTCACAGTCCAGCCTGGTGAGTCATCTGCCTCTTGAGTGACCTTTGGTTGCTGCACCTGGAGAGGGCGGAGTAGGCTCACTGAGCTGAGACAGCTGGGTTGCTATGACAACTCACTCTGAGAGGAATGTCAGCATGTCTGTTCTAAACAGGCTTTTTAAACTTGCCAAGTTCACTGGCGAATGCCATCTTCAAACACTTGTAGTTTTAAAAGTATAAAAGGTTTATATTGTGACAATCACAAGAAACAGACCTAAATTGTGATATATAGTATGTCTCTGCAATATTAAAAATGAAGGCACAGTCGCAGTTTAAAAACGTCCCTTAACATTTCAGGTGGCTGTGAGTGAAGTTTCAATGAAAGTCAATGGGAGGGGTGAGGTGCAAACAAATGGTCATATTGTGAAAACTATCAGGAGTATGTCCTAGCCGTGAACATTTTTAGTGACAGCAGGGTTAGCTGAACGTTTTGATATAAGATATGTGTAGGTGGGCTTGAAAATGACAGAGTGATGGCAGTTTACAAATCATGTTCTGATTTATCCTTCTGCACTCTAGATTTGTCATTTCTCCCTCTAGTTGCTCAATGCATTCCTATGGGAAAATTTCGACACAAAAACCGCGATATTTCTTGAACGATTTGGCGAAACGTTCCACAAAGTAATAGCAATCCGATCGGGAACAATCCGCACGTTTTGATATATTACTTGTCTTTGTAGTGTAAAAACTGTGGGAGGAGTTAGCGTGGCAAATATGGCTATAATAAGAAACGGAATAAGAACTAGAAAATCTACAATTTCTGGGGAAATTGTGTAAAGTGTTCTTGCCGCAACCTTTACCAAATGATTGATGAAATGTAAGCAGTGCACATAGCAAGCCTGACAGAGGTATAAATGGATTTCAGCTTGTATTTTGGAGTTCACAGTTAGCCTTAATGACACAGCTGCGTGTGAGTCATGTTTGGTTGCTGTAGCAACTCACTCACTCAGGAATGTCAGCATGACTGTTCTAAGCAGTGTTTAAACTTGCCAATTCACTGGCGATTGCCATCTTCAAACACTTGTAGTTTTAAAAGTATAAATGCTACAGCAAAGAGCAGGGCTAACTTTTGATGTATAGTATGTCTCTGAAAGATAAAAAATGAAGGCACAGTCGCAGTGTAAAAACGTCCCTTAAAATTTCAGGTATCTAGAGTGGAGTTTCAATGAAAGTCAATGGGAGGGGTGAGGTGCAAACAAATGGTCATATTGTGAAAACTATCAGGATTATGTCCTTACCTTGAACATATTTAGTGACAGCAGGGTTAGCTGAACGTTTTGATATAAGATATGTGTAGGTGGGCTTGAAAATGACAGAGTGATGGCAGTTTACAAATCATGTTCTGATTTTTCCTTCCACACTGTAGCTTTCTCACTTCTCACTCTAATGTGACTCAGCTGCCCCCTGAGTGACCTTTGGTTGCACCTGTGACTCAGTCAGTCACAGGTGTGTGAGAAGCTCTGTTCTAACCACACTGCTCAAACTTGCCAAATTCACTGGCGATTGCCATCTTCAAACGCTGGTAGTTTTAAAAGTATAAATGCTACTGTGAAAATGTTTATATTGTGACAATCACAAGAACCAGACCTAAATTTTGATGTATGGTATGTCTCTGAAATATTAAAAATGAAGGCACAGTCGCAGTTTAAAAAAGTCCCTTAAAATGTCAGGTGGCTGTGAGTGAAGTTTCAATGAAAGTCAATGGGAGGGGTGAGTTGCAAACAAATGGTCATATTGTGAAAACTATCAGGACTATGGCTTAGCCGTGGACATTTTTAGTGAAAGCAGGGTTAGCTGAACGTTTTGATATAAGATATGTGTAGGTGGGCTTGAAAATGACAGAGTGATGGCAGTTTACAAATCATGTTGTGATTTTTCCTTCCACAGTGTAGCTTTGTCATTTCTCACTGAGGTATTGCATGCATCAGTAGTCTGCACCTGGACTGGGCGGAGTAGGCTTGCTCACTCTGACACAGCTGGGTTGCTATGGTAACTCACTCTGAGAGGAATTTATATATGCACACTGCTCCAACTTGCCAACTTCAGTGGCGATTGTCATCTTCAAACACTTGTAGTTTTAAAAGTATAAATGCTACTGTGAAAAGGTTTATATTGTGACAATCACAAGAACCAGACCTAAATTTTGATGTATAGTATGTCTCTGAAAGATAAACAATGAAGGCACAGTCGCAGTTTAAAAACGTCCCTTCAAATTTCAGGTGGCTGTGAGTGAAGTTTCAATGAAAGTCAATGGGAGGGGTGAGGTGCAAACAAATGGTCATATTGTGAAAACTATCAGGAGTATGTCCTGATAGTTCTGATTTTTCCTTCCACAGTGTAACTTTGTCATTTCTCACAGAAGTATTGCATGCATCAGTAGTCTGCACCTGGACTGGGCGGAGTAGGCTTGCTCACTCTGACACAGCTGGGTTGCTATGGTAACTCACTCTGAGGGGAATTTATATATGCACACTGCTCCAACTTGCCAACTTCAGTGGCGATTGTCATCTTCAAACGCTTGTAGTTTTAAAAGTATAAATGGTATTGCAAGAATCACAAGAAACTGAGCTAAATTTTGATGTAGAGTATGTCTCTGAAAGATAAAAAATGAAGGCACAGTCGCAGTTTAAAAACGTCCCCTAAAATTTCTGGTGTCTAGAGTGGAGTTTCAATGAAAGTCAATGGGAGGGCTGAGGTGCAAACAAATGGTCATATTGTGAAAACTATCAGGAGTATGTCCTAACCGTGAACATTTTTAGTGACAGCAGGGTTAGCTGAACGTTTTGATATAAGATATGTGTAGGTGGGCTTGAAAATGACAGAGTGATGGCAGTTTACAAATCATGTTCTGATTTTTCCTTTCACACTGTAGCTTTCTCACTTCTCACTCTAATGTGACTCAGCTGCCCCTTGAGTGACCTTTGGTTGCACCTGTGACTCAGTCAGTCACAGGTGTGTGAGAAGCTCTGTTCTAAACACACTGCTCAAACTTGCCAAATTCACTGGCGATTGCCATCTTCAAATGCTTGTAGTTTTAAAAGTATAAATGCTACCGTGAAAAGGTTTATATTGTGACAATCACAAGAAACAGACCTAAATTTTGATATATAGTATGTCTCTGCAATATTAAAAATGAAGGCACAGTCGCAGGTTAAAAACGTCCCTTAACATTTCAGGTCTCTGTGAGTGAAGTTTCAATGAAAGTCAATGGGAGGGGTGAGGTGCAAACAAATGGTCATATTGTGAAAACTATCAGGAGTATGTCCTAACCGTGAACATTTTTAGTGACAGCAGGGTTAGCTGAACGTTTTGATATAAGATATGTGTAGGTGGGCTTGAAAATGACAGAGTGATGGCAGTTTACAAATCATGTTCTGATTTTTCCTTCCACCCTCTAGCTTTGTCATTTCTCACTCTAGTTGCTCAATGCATTCCTATGGGAAAATTTTGCCACAAAAACCGCGATATTTCGTGAACGATTCGGCGAAACGTTCCACAAAGTAATAGCAATCCGATCGGGAACAATCCGCACGTTTTGATATATTACTTGTCTTTGTAGTGTAAAAACTGTGGGAGGAGTTAGCGTGGCAAATATGGCTATAATAAGAATAAGAATATATATGTGAGATAACAATAAGTGTTCCTTGCTATGCAAGAACACTTAATAACAACAACATAGTCCTCAGCTGCCCTACGACCCTGCTGGAGAGAGTGGAGTGGTTTGTGCGGATGCGGATCGTTGGGGGTCATCGTACAGTTGTGCCATAACTTCAAAGAAGCTTTCTAGGGAGAACAGTTTGGCATCTGCTTTTTCCATTAAATGATGGCCCCATGCTTGAGGCTCACCCTGGAGAAGGGAGATCACAAATCTTACTTTGGTCGCTTCTACCGAAAAGGTGCGAGGTTGCAATGCAAAATAACCCGCATGCATTACGAAAGGCTCTGAATTTGTGGCGGTCGCCAGAAAATCTCTCTGGCGTAGGTACCCTAGGTTCAGGAGGCAACATCATCACAGTGGAACTTGCCACGACTCCTGGAGCGACAGTTGGGGGGGTGGAGCTGAAGTGCTAGCAGCGGAGGCCAGTGGAGATCGGGCCTGAAACCGATCCTCCCAGTGGTAGTACCCCTCTTGCAAGCCCTTGACAGCTTGGGTCAGTGCCGCAATATGTTGGCAAATCTCTTCCAGAGGAGAGGCACCTCTCTCAGGCTCCGACATGGCCTTCTGGTACTGTTATGTACCTGGTTGGGGAGCCTGAAGTGGAGAGAGGGTGTCCTCTTGCAACTCCCGCTCGGAACCCCTGAAGGTGGGAACAGGGGCGCAGAGCCAGGAGGGGCAGGAGTGCCGTGTAGATCTTGCGGCTGTCAGTAGGTAGCTGGGACCCGGGAGGTCCAGACACAAGCCAGGTGCGGGTGCAGGGACGTAGATGAACCAGTAAGCAGGTGTGGCGGCAGTCAGGGTGCGGGACTTGGGACCGAGCACCAGTGCGTGGATGCGGTGACTGACTAGTATAGCGGTGGTCCAGATGCAGAGCCGTGGGTGCAGCGGTAGGTGGATATGGTAGCTGACAAAACGCAGGTCAGGTGCAGGCAGACTAATACAGCAGAGTCAGGCAGGCCGTGTCGGTAACAAGCGGACAGATAAGTACAAGAGGAGCAGGCAGAAGAATGGTCAGGGATAGCCGGGGTCCGTGCAGGTGGATTTCTTTTTTAGGCAGGTATACAGAATACAGGTGTAAGGCTCAGAATCAGGAAAATGCATGCAGGAATGTATTTAGACCAGAAGGCAGTGATCTGCATCTGAAGCAGGTTTAAATAGCCCACCAGACGTGACGTGTGCACTACTCTGCATGCGCGAGTCTTCCACGCTCTCGCACCGCTGTGACTCGAGGGGATCCGTCACCGTCGCACCACTGCGCGGCGACGGGATCCCTGACACCTGGTCATTAAGGGGGGTAAATCCTCTGGAGGGCAAGTGCTTAAGAAAGCCCTGCTGTGTGGAATATATATATATATATCAAAATAAACAAATATTCATACACACACACACACACACATATATATATATACACACACACACACACACAGTGGGGCAAAAAAGTATTTAGTCAGCCACCAATTGTGCAAGTTCTCCCACTTAAAAAGATGAGAGAGAGGCCTGTAATTGGCATCATAGGTAAACCTCAACTATGAGAGACAAAATGAGAAAAAAAATCCAGACAATCACATTGGCTGATTTGGAAAGAATTTATTTGCAAATTATGGTGAAAAATAAGTATTTGGTCACCTACAAACAAGCAATATTTCTGGCTCTCACAGACCTGTACCTTCTTCTTTAACTACCTGCCGACCGCAGATAGCCGAATGACGGCTTCACTGCGGCCGGCCAGTTCTGAGTGGACGTCATATGACGTCCCCCCAGAACGCGCTCTCCTGCGCGCCCCAGGACACAGCTGATCATGTGATGTGGTAAAAGGCCAATCACAGCGGCCTTTTACCACCTGATCAGCGGTGTCCAATGACACGCTGATCAGAGGGAAATGCAAGTGCCGGTTCTCGGCTGCACTTTCCTCAGGCTGTCAGATCGTGAGGAAAGTACTGCCAAGAACCGGCAGTTGTCAGAGCGGGGATCGGCACCGATCATCAGGGCACTGATGATCAGTGCCCTGATGATCGGTGCCCAGCAGTGCCACCCGCAAGTTCCGCCCACCTGTGCCCCCACTAGCTCCGCCCACCTGTGCCCAGCAGATCACCCACCTGTGCACCCACCTGTACCCAGCAGTGCACCCACCTGTGCCACTCTGCAGTGCCACCTACCTGTGCCCAGAAGTGCCACCTACATGTGCCCAGCAGTGCCACCCACCTGTGCCCACCAGTGCCACCCACCTGTGCAGCCCAGCAGTGCTGCCAGTCAGTGCCCAGGGGTTGTGCCAGTCAGTGCCCAGCAGTGATGCCAGTCAGTGCCGTCT